>NW_025053713.1:0-10434 GCF_019279795.1 Protopterus annectens | reverse complement strand
GTGGGGAATCGTGAAAGTCAGGATTGAGCTGACCCATAATGGGGGGTTGTTATTGTCACCCCGTGAAAGTTGGGGTCGGGCTGACCCGTAATAAGGGGGTATTATTATCAGCCCATGAAAGTCGGCATTGGGCTGACCCTAATGGGGTGTATTATCATCACCCCTTGAAAGTCGGCATTGGGCTGACCCGTAATGGGGAGGTATTTACGTCACCCCGTTAAAGTCAGAGTCGGGCTGACCTGTAATGGGGGGTATTATCGTCACTTGTGAAAGTCGGGGTCAGGCTGACCCGTAATGGGGGGTATTATCGTCAACCCGTGAAAGTCGGGGTCAGGCTGACCTGTAATGGGGGGTATTATCATCAACCCGTTAAAGTCGGGGTCAGGCTGACCCGTAATGGCGGGGTATTATCATCACCCCGTGAAAGTCTGGGTCGGACTGACCCATAATGGGGGGGTATTATCATCACCCCTTTAAAGTCAGGGTTGGGCTGACCTGTAATGGGGGGTATTATCATCTCCCAGTGAAAGTCGGCGTCGGGCTGACCCATAATGGGTGGGTGTTGTCACCCCATGAAAGTCGGCGTCGGGCTGACCCGTAATGGGGGGTATTATCATCACTTGTGAAAGTCGGGGTCAGGCTGACCCGTAATGGGGGGTATTATCGTCAACCCGTGAAAGTCGGGGTCAGGCTGACCTGTAATGGGGGTATTATCATCAACCCGTTAAAGTCGGGGTCAGGCTGACCCGTAATGGCGTATTATCATCACCCCGTGAAAGTCTGGGTCGGACTGACCCATAATGGGGGGGTATTATCATCACCCCTTTAAAGTCAGGGTTGGGCTGACCTGTAATGGGGGGTATTATCATCTCCCCGTGAAAGTCGGCGTCGGGCTGACCCATAATGGGTGGGTGTTGTCACCCCATGAAAGTCGGCGTCGGGCTGACCTGTAATGGGGGGCATATTGTCATTACCCCGTGAAAGTCGGCATCAGGCTGACACATAATGGGGGGTATTATCTTCACCCTGTGAAAGACTGTCATGCTGACCCATAATGGAGGGTATTATCATCATCCCGTGAAAGTTGGGGTTGGGCTGACCCATAATGCGGGGGTATTATAATCACCTCGTGAAAGTCGGCGTCGAGCTGACCCATAATGGGGGTATTATCGTCACCCTGTGAAGGTTGGGCTGATGCGTAATGGGGGGTATTAATGTTACCCCGTGAAAGTCGGAGTTGGGCTGACCTGTAATGGGGGGATATTATTGTCACCCCGTGACTGTAGGCTTCAGGGTGACCTGAAATGGGGGGTATTATAGTCACCCTGTGAAAGTCGGCGTCGGGCTGACCCATAAAGGGGGTATTATCATCACCCCATGAAAGTTGGAGTCGGGCTGACCCGTAATGGAGGGTATTATCATCACCCAGTGAAAGTCGGCGTTGGGCTGACCCGTAATGGGGGTATTATCATCACCCAGTGAAAGTCGGCGTTGGGCTGACCCATAATGGGGGGTATTATCGTCACCCTGTGAAAGTTGGTGTCAGGCTGACCCGTAATGGGAGGTATTATCGCCACTCCATAACAGTCGACATCGGGCTGACCCATAATGGGGGAGTATTATCGTCATCCCGAGAAAATTGGTGTCGGGTTGACCGGTAATAGGGGGGTATTATCATCACCCTGTGAAAGTCAGCATCGGGCTGACCCATAATGGGGGGTATTATCGTCAACTTGTGAAAGTCGGCATCGGGCTGACCCGAATGGGGAGATATTTTCATCACCCCGTGAAAGTCGGTGTTGGGCTGACCTGTAATGGGGAGGTATTATCACCCCGTGGAAGTCGGCACCGGGCTGACTCGTAATGGGGGTATTATCATCACCACATGAATGTCAGCATTGGAAAGACCCATAATGGGGGTATGATCATCACCCCGTGAAAGTGTAGGTCGGGCTGACCCATAATGGGAGGTTATGATCGTCACCCCGTGAAAGTCGAGGTCGGGCTTACCGGTAATGGGGGGTATTATCATCACCTCATGAAAGTCGGGGATCAGGCTGAACCGTAATGGGGGGTATTATCATCACCCTGTGAAAGTCGGGGTCAGGCTGACCTGTAATGGGTGTATTATCATCACCCCATGAAAGTCGGGGTCAGGCTGACCCATAATGGGTGGTATTATCCTCACCCCATGAAAGTCGGGGTCGGGCTGACCCATAATGTGGGGTATTATCATCACCCCGTGAAAGTCGGGGTTGGGCTGAATCATAATGGGGTATTATCATCACCCCATGAAAGAAGGGGGTCGGACTGACCCATAATTGGGGGTATTATCATTACCCCGTGAAAGTCGGGGTTGGGCTAACCTGTAATGGGGGTATTATCGTAACCCCATGAAAGTCGAGGTCGGGCTGACCCATAATGAGGGGTATTATCATCACCCCATGAAAGTCGGTGTCAGGCTGACCCATAATGGGGGGTATTATCATCACCCCGTGAAAGTCGGTGTCAGGCTGACCCATAATTGGGGTGTATTATCATCACCCCATGAAAGTCTGGGTCTGGCTGACTGGTAAAGGGGGTATTATCATCACCCTGTGAAAGTCAGGGTCGGGCTGACCCTTAATCTGGTGGTGTTATCGTCTCCCCGTGAAAGTCAGCGTTGGGCTGACCCATAATGGGGCATATTATCATCACCCCATGAAAGTCGGCACCGGGCTGACCCGTAATAGGGGGTATTATCATCCCCCTTTGAAAGTCGGTGTCGGGCTGACTTGTAATGGGGGGTATTATTGTCACCTCGTGAAAGTCGGGGTTGGGCTGACCCATAATGTGGGGGTATTATAATCACCCCGTGAAAGTTGGGGTTGGGCTGACCCATAATGGGGGGTATTATCACCCCGTGAAGGTCTGGGTCAGGCTGACCCATAATGGGGGCATTAATGTCACCCCATGAAAGCCAGCATTGGGCTGACCCATAATGGGGTGGTATTAATGTCACCCCGTGAAAGTAGGCTTCAGGCTGACCCATAATGGGGGGTATAATAGTCACCCTGTGAAAGTCAGTGTCTGGGTGACCCGTAATGGGGGGCATTATCATCACCCCATGAAAGTTGGCATCAGGCTGACCTGTAATGGGGGCTATTATCATCACCCCATGAAAGTCGGCATCGGGCTGACCCATAATGGGGGGTATTATAGTCACCCCGTGAAAGTCGGGGTCAGGCTGACCCATAATGGGGGTATTATTGTCACCCCGTGAAAGTCAGCATCGGGCTGACCCATAATGGGGGGTATTATTGTCACCCCATGACAGTCGACGTCGGGCTGACCCATAATGGGGGGAGTATTATCGTCATCCTGTGAAAGTCGGTTTTGGGTTGACCCATAATGGGGGGGTATTATCATCACCCCGTGAAAGTCAGCATCGGGCTGACCCATAATGGGGAGTATTATTGTCACCTTGTGAAAGTCAGCGTCAGGCTGACCTGTAATGGGGGGGTATTATCATCACCCAGTGAAAGTCGGTGTCAGGCAAACCCATAATGGGGGGTATGATTGTCACCCCGTGAAAGTCTGGGTTGGGCTGACCCGTAATGGGACAGTATGATCATCACCCCATGAAAGTCAGTGTCAGGCTGACCTGTAATGGGGGTGATTATCATCACCTTGTGAAAGTCAGGGTGGGGCTGACCCGTAATGAGGGTGTATTATCTTCACCCTGTGAAAGTTGGGGTCAGGCTGACCCGTAATGGGGGGTATTATCATCACCCCATGAAAGTCGGGCTGACCCATAATGGGGGTCATTATCCTCACCCTGTGAAAGTCGGGGTCAGGCTGACCCATAATAGGGGGTATTATTGTCACCCCATGAAAGTCGTGGTCAGGCTGACCAATAATTGGGGGTATTATCGTCACCCCATGAAAGTCTGGGTTGGGCTGACCCATAATGGGGGTATTATCGTCACCCCGTGACAATTGGCATCGGGCTGACCCATAATGGGGGAGTATTATCATCATCCCGTGAAAGTTGGTGTCGGATTGACCCCTAATGGGGGGTATTATCATTACCCCGTGAAAGTCGGCGTCGGGCTGACACAGAAATGAGGGAGAATACTGTCACCCCGTGAAAGTCGGCATCAGGCTGACCCATAATGGGGGGGTATTATCATCACCCCGTGAAAGTCGGTGTCGGGTTGACCCGTAATGGGGTGTAATATCTTCACCCCATGAAAGTCGGCATCGGGCTGACCCAGAATGGGTGGTATTATCGTCATCCCGTGAAAGTCGGTGTCGGTCTGACCCATTCGGGGGTATTATCGTCACCCCATGAAAGTTGGGTTGACACGTAATGGGGTTATCGTCATCCTGTGAAAGTCAGCATCGGGCTGACCCGTAATGGGGGGTATTATGGTCACCACGTGAAAGTCGGGGTTGGGCTGACCCATAATGTGGGGGTATTATAATCACCCCGTGAAAGTCAGGGTTGGGCTGACCCATAATGGGGGGTATTATCATCACCCCGTGAAGGTCTGGGTTGGGCTGACCTGTAATGGGGGGCATTAATGTCACCCCGTGAAAGCCAGCATCGGGCTGACCCATAATGGGGTGCTATTATCGTCACCCCATGAAAGTAGGCTTCAGGCTGACCCGTAATGGGGGGTATTATAGTCACCCCATGAAAGTCGGCATCGGGCTGACCCGTAATGGGGGCTATTATCATCACCCCATGAAAGTCGGCATCGGGCTGACCCGTAATGGGGGGTATTATAGTCACCCTGTGAAAGTCGGCATCAGGCTGACCCGTAATGGGGGGTATTATCATCATCCCATGAAAGTCAGGGTCGGGCTGACCCGTAAGTGGGTATTACTGTAACCCCATGAAAGTCGAGGTCGGGCTGACCCAAAAGAGGGGGTATTATCATCACCCTGTGAAAGTCGGGTCACTCATAGTGGGGGGGTATTATCGCCACCCCGTGAAAGTCAGGGTCAGGCTGACCCGTAATGGTGCAATATTATCATCACCCTGTGAAAGTCTGGGTCAGGTTGACCTGTAATGGGGGTATTATCATCACCATGTGAAAGTCGGGGTCAGGCTGACCCATAATGGCGGGGTATTATCATCACCCCGTGAAAGTCTGGGTCGGACTGACCTGCAATGGGGGGTATTATCATCACCCCTTTAAAGTCAGGGTTGGGCTGACCTGTAATGGGGGGTATTATCATCTCCCCGTGAAAGTCGGCATCGGGCTGACCCATAATGGGGGGTGTTATCATCACCCCATGAAAGTCGGCGTCGGGCTGACCCGTAATGGGGGCGGTATTGTCATTACCCCGTGAAAGTCGGCATCAGGCTGACCCGTAATGGGGGGTATTATCTTCACCCTGTGAAAGACTGTCAGGCTGACCCATAATGGGGGGTATTATCATCATCCCGTGAAAGTTGGGGTTGGGCTGACCCATAATGCGGGGGTATTATAATCACCTCGTGAAAGTTGGCGTCGAGCTGACCCATAATGGGGGTATTATCATCACCCTGTGAAGGTCAGGCTGATGCGTAATGGGGGTATTAATGTTACCCCATGAAAGTTGGAGTTGGGCTGACCTGTAATGGGGGGATATTATTGTCACCCCGTGACTGTAGGCTTCAGGGTGACCTGAAATGGGGGTTATTATAGTCACCCCATGAAAGTTGGCATCGGGCTGACCCATAATGGGGGTATTATCACCCCATGAAAGTTGGTGTCGGGCTGACCCATAATGGGGGAAATATTGTCACCCCCTGAAAGTCGGCGTTGGGTTGACCCATAATGGGGGGTATAATCGTCACCCCATGACAGTCGGGCTGACCCGTAATGGGGGAGTATTATCGTCATCCTGTGAAAGTTGGTGTCAGGTTGACCCAAAATGGGAGGGTATTATCATCACCCCGTGAAAGTCGGCTTCGGGCTGACCCGTAATGGGGGTATTATCATCATCCCATGAAAGTCGGCTTTGGGCTGACACTTTATGATGGGGTATTATCGTCACCCCGTGAAAGTCGGCATCAGCCTGACCCATAGTAGGGGGCTATTATCGTAACCTCGTGAAAGTTGGCATCGGGCTGACCCATAATTGGGGGGTATTATCATCACCCCATGAAGGTCGGCGTCAGGCTGACCCATAATGGGGGGGTATTATCACCCCGTGAAAGTCAGAGTTGGGCTGACCAGTAATAGGGGTAAGGGAGTATTATCATCACCCCGTGAATGTCGGCATCGGGCTGACCCCTAATGGGGGGTATTATCATCATCCCATGAAAGTCGGCATCGGTCTGACCTGTACCAGGGGTATCATTACTCCTTGAATTCTGGGTCAAGGTGACCTGTAATGGGGGTATTATCATCACCCCATGAAAGTCGGGCTTGGGCTGACCCAAACTAGGGAGGTATTATTGTCATACCATGAATGTCAGGGTCAGGCTGACCAGTAATGGGGGTATTATCATCACACTGTGAATGTCGGAGTCGAGCTGACCCACAATGGGGTATTATTGTCACCCTGAGAAAGTCAGGGTCAGGCTGACCCATAATGGGGGTATTAACATCACCCCGTGAAAGTCTTTGTTGGGCTGACCCATAATGGGGGGTATTAACATTACCCTGTGAAAGTCTTTGTTGGGCTGACCCATATTGAGGGGTATTAACGTCACCCTGTGAAAGTCAGAGTCGAGCTGACTCGTAAAGGGGGGTATTATCGTCACCCTGTGAAAGTCGGCATCGAGCTGACCCATAATGGGGGGTATTATCGTCACCCCATGAATGTTGGCGTCAGGCTGACCCATAATGGGGGGTGTTATTGTCCCCCTGTGAATGTCAGTATTGGGCTGACCCTTAATTGGGGGAATTATCATCACCCTGAGAAAGTCAGCGTCCTGTTGACCCGTAATGTGGGTCTATTATCTTCACCCCGTGAAAGTCGGCTTCGGGCTGACCCATAATGGGGGTATTATTGTCATCCCGTGAAAGTCGGCGTCAGGCTGACCCATAATGGGGGGTATTATTGTCAGCCTGTGAAAGTCGGTGTCAGGCTGACCCATAATTGGGAGTATTATCATCACCCCTTGAAAGTCAGCATTGGGCTGACCTGTAATGGGGGGATATTATCATCATCCTGTGAAAGTCGGCATCAGGCTGACCCGTAATGGGGGGTATTACCATCACCCTGTGAAAGTTGTTGGGCTGACCCATGATGGGGGGTACTATCATCACCCCATGAAAGTCAGGGTTGGGCTGAACCATAATGGTGGGTTATTATTGTCACCCCTTCAAAGTCGGCATTGGGCTGACCCATAATGGGGAGGTATTTACGTCACCCTGTGAAAGTCGGCATCGTGCTGACCCATAATGGGGGTATTATTGTCATCCCATTAAAGTCAGGGTCGGGCTGACCCATAATGGGGGGTATCATTGTCACTTGTGAAAGTCGGGGTCAGGCTGACCTGTAATGGGGGGGTATTATTGTCTACCTGTGAAAGTCGGGGTCAGGCTGACTCGTAATTGGGGAGTATTATCATCACCCCCTGAAAGTGGGGTCAGGCTGACCCGTAATGGGGTGTCACCCCATGAAAGTTGGGGTCGGGCTGACCCATACTAGGGGGCATTATCATCACCCTGTGAAAGTCGACATCGGGCTGACCCGTAATGGAGGTATTAACAACACCCCGTGAAAGTCAGTGTTGGGCTGATGCATAATGGGGGATATTAGCATCACCACATGAAAGTCGGCGTCAAACTGTGCCTTAATGGTTCAGTATTATAGTCACCCCATGAAAGTCGGCGTGGGGCTAACCCATAATGGGGGGCTATTATCGTAACCTCGTGAAAGTCGGCATCAGGCTGACCCATAATGGGGGGTATTGTCATGCATTGAAGGTCGGTGTCGGACTGAGCCATAATGGGGGGATATTATCATCACCCCGTGAAAGTCAGCATTGGGCTGACCGGTAATAGGGGGTATTATCATCACCCCGTGAATGTTGGCATCGGGCTGACCTGTAATGGGGGGTATTATCTTCACCCCGTGAAAGTCGGTGTTGGACTGACTCGTAATGGATGGGTATTATCATCATCCCGTGAAAGTAGACTTCAGTCTGACCCATACCGTGGGGTTATTATCATCACCCCGTGAATGTCAGGGTCAGGCTGACCCGTAATGAGGGGTATTATCATCACCCAGTGAATGTCGGAGTCAGGCCGACCTGTAATGGGGGTATTATCATCACCCCGTGAAAGTCGGGGTCAGGCTGACCCATAATGGAGGGTATTATCATCATCCCATGAAAGGCGGGGTCAGGCTAAGCCATAATGGGGGTATTATCATCACCGCTTGAAAGTCGGGGTCGGGCTGACCCTTAATGGGGGGTATTATCATCACCTAGTGAAAGTTGGGGTCAGGCTGACCCATAATCAGGGGTATTACCATCACCCAATTAAAGTCAGCATCAGACTGACCCGTAATGGGGGGTATTAACATCACCCCATGAAAGTTGGCATCAGGCTGACCCGTAATGGGGGGTATTATCATCACCCCGTGAAAGTCGGCTTTGGGCTGACACTTTATGGTGGGGTATTATCATCACCCCATGAAAGTCGCCATTGGGCAGACCCATAATGAGGGGCTATTATCGTATCCTCGTGAAAGTCAGCGTCGGGCTGACCCATAATTGGGGGGTATTATCGTCATCCCATGAAAGTCGACATCGGTCTGACCCATACCGGGGTGTTATCATTACTCAGTGAAGTCTGGGTAAGGGTCACCCATAATGGGGGGTATTATCATCACCCTGTGAAATTCGGGGTCGGGCTGACCCGAAATAGGGGGGTATAATCATCACACCATGAATGTCAGGGTCAGGCTGACCAGTAATGGGGGTATTATCATCACACTGTGAATGTCGGAGTCAGGTTGACCCGCAATGGGGTATTATTGTCAACCCGTGAAAGTCTTTGTCGGGCTGACCCATATTGGGGGGTATTAACGTCACCCTATGAAAGTTGGAGTCAAGCTGACCCTTAAAGGGGGTATTATCGTCACCCTGTGAAAGTTGGCATCGAGCTGACCCATAATGGGGGGTATTATCATCACTCCGTGAATGTTGGCATCATGCTGACCCATAATGGGGGGTGGTATTGTCCCCCTGTGAAAGTCGGTGTCGGGCTGACCCTTAATGGGTGGAATTATTGTCACCCTGAGAAAGTCAGCGTCCGGTTGACCCATAATGTGGGTCTATTATCTTCACCCCATGAAAGTCGGCTTCGGGCTGACCCGTAATGGGGGTATTATTGTCATCCCATGAAAGTCAGCATCAGGCTGACCCGTAATGGGGGGTATTATCATCAGCTGTGAAAGTCGGCATCAGGCTGACCCATAATGGGGAGTATTATCGTCACCCCTTGAAAGTCAGTGTTGGGCTGACCTGTAATGGGTTGATATTATCATCATCCCGTAAAAGTCGGCATTGGGCTGACTCGTAATGGGGGGTATTACCGTCACCCAGTGAAAGTTGTCGGGCTGACCCATGATGGGGGGAATTATTGTCAACTCGTGAAAGTCAGGATTGAGCTGACCCATAATGGGGGGATATTATTGTCACCCCATGAAAGTTGGGGTCGGGCTGACCCGTAATAAGGGGGTATTATCATCAGCCCGTGAAAGTCGGCATCAGGCTGACCCTAATGGGGTGTATTATCATCACCCCTTGAAAGTCGGCATTGGGCTGACCCGTAATAGGGAGGTATTTACGTCACCCCGTGAAAGTCAGCATCATGCTGACCCATAATGGGGGGGTATTATTGTCACCCGTTAAAGTCAGAGTCGGGCTGACCCGTAATGGGGGGTATTATCATCACTTGTGAAAGTCGGGGTCAGGCTGACCCATAATTGGGGGGTATTATCATCACCCCCTGAAAGTCGGGGTCAGGCTGACCCGTAATGGGGTATTATCATCACCCTGTGAAAGTTGGGGTCGGGCTGACCCATACTAGGGGGCATTAACATCACCCCATGAAAGTCAGTGTTGGGCTGACTCGTAATGGGGGGTATTAGCATCACCCCATGAAAGTCGGTGTCAGACTGTGCCTTAATGGTGCAGTATTATAGTCACCCCGTGAAAGTCAGCATCGGGCTAACCCGTAATGTGGGCCTACTATCGTAACCTCGTGAAAGTCGACGTTGGGCTGACCTATAATGGGGGGTATTATTGTCATGCCATGAAGGTCGGCGTTGGACTGACCCATAATGGGGGGTATTATCGTCATCCCGTGAAAGTCGGCATCGGTCTGACCCATACCGGGGGTATTATCATTACCTCATGAAAGTCTGGGTCAGGCTGACTTGCTATTATCATCAACCCGTAAAAGTCGGGGTTGAGCTGACCCATAATAGGGGGTATTA
>NW_025053712.1:0-9486 GCF_019279795.1 Protopterus annectens | reverse complement strand
TGACTGCTATCCGTTGTTTCAGCACCTGTTTTTCGCATTGGTTGTGTCACAGCTGCATTAATTGAGTGTTTATGAGTTGCATATCTGAACTTTCTGACATTTTTTACAGTCTTTAGTTAGAACTGCTGATCCCTCTGCAGGGATCTGTATAGACACAAATATCTCACAGCTTAATTCCCCCTTCTAGTCTGTGTAGATGGCAATCTCTAAAGGTGTAAGTTTCCCTTAAAATACCCTTAATGTCTAGACAGATTTTTTTAATTACTAGAGAATCTAGTTTGTGCATAACTGAGCATTGCGGACCAAGTTCCTTGTGTTATTGACCTATTCAATATTTAAATCTCCCTCACTCCTTCCTAGTAGAACAGCAACCATGGATATGCACTACCTGTGGCCAGTCTGGTTGAGATGTGTATTCTGAGGCATTGTAACAATTGCCTCATGTACACTGACAACCCACTTATTCTTAATAAAACAAATAAAGTATGTGAGAAGTGTAAATACACTTTAATGGTGGAGGCAAAACTAATCCTATAGAGGTTGTCAGTGTCACTTGCACCATGGGAAGTGCACAGGGTAAAGTCTCTACATATAAAAATACATATGATGAGGAACTTACAGGTAACCTTCCTAAACACTAAAACCTCCTGCACAGTACAATCAAAAAAAGTGTCCTCAGCCATCAAATAAACAAACTGTTAAAACATCACCTATAGTTACACATTATAACACTGCATCCAGTGCCTTTACTGCTAAGCCCTCAATGTAAACCAACTCACAACCATATTTTCTGGTCTTTTTTGATTTTATTGTGAGACACAACAATGTCCCCCTCAGCATAATGAGTAAGGAGACAGAAATGGTTAGCTGTCTTTCCAAGGCTAGGATCTGTCAAGTCACACAGGCACCCAGGTCATTGAACCACAAGATACCAGTATAACACTGTCATAGTCCATGTGGGTGTTAATGACCTGAGATATTCCTCCCTTGACAATATGAAGCAAGCCCTGACTGAGCTCATGATTATGGTCTCAGGCAGGTATAAGCCTAGCGCTGAGCCACATACTACCTTCTTCAATGATGATGCCACGTTACCAACTGAAAATGATTGATTTTTAACAACTTGCTTAGCTTCTGGTGTCAATTTCCTACAAAAAGAATACAAGGCATAAACATCTGCCTTACACAGAATACCTTAAATCCCTTTCCCTCTACTCAGTCTCCTACAGGTGTTGAGGTGTGATCTATGCTGACTTACAAGACATCCACAAACCGCAACCACACACTTATAAATCTCCTGCATATTCATAAGTCAAACAGTACTAGAAATAAAAGGTCTAAGGACTGGACTTTTGTCTGTGACCTAAACAGGACATGCTGGTGAGAAAATATGTGTCCTAAAGACTGCCCCTCCTGTGAAACAGGCTTCCCATCCATGTGAAGCTGAATTTCTCTGTTACCCAGTTTAACCACAATGTATACCAGTGAATAGGGAATAGTTCATTTACACCTGCCCTGGCACCCATGTTTCTTATGGACAGCGGAAGATGTCATTATTCTTTCAGGAAAACTTGTCTACGCTTTGAAGGGCCCCCCAGGTCGTTAGCCTAGCAGCAATCTTTGAATCTATAAAATTTTAGATGTCCTTGTGTATTTCAACAAAACTGCATACAACAACATTTTTGTAGCCTACAAGCCCAACATCACTTTTGCGGGACACTTCAATTCTCCCTGTCTCAACCGACTAACTTACACAACCTCCAGTAAATATGTCAGCAGATTCCTTGACTTTCTGAATAGTTAGTCCCTAGTGCACACTGTTCCCAGTCTCCACCAGGGTGGTTAAACTTCTTGAGTTTGTCCTTACGTGCTACACATATTGTTACACCCTACTTGTTTCTACTTGTCTGGTAAGATCTGATCTCCTTGCTGTTATTTTGTCCCTTTATAAAAGCCCGTCACCCATAAAAGTCCTGCAGTATTTTGTAATTATCATGACACCAACTTTTATTACCATAATAGTATCCTTCATCAAGTCAGCCCCACCCCTGGTAACTACTGTATTGACAATACTTCCCTAAGAGCCGACCCAATAATCAGAGACTTGGGAATGCACATAGATAGTAATCTAGTCATCATGTGTCTATGGCAGTCAGGAAATCATTCTGTGTTGTGCAATTTATAACCAAAGGTGTGGCATCTAGTTCCAAAGAAGTCATTGTTCCACTGTATTCTGCATTCGTCAGACTTATCATCATCATCAGCCCCCTTTCTCCCATTTTTCTAAATGGGGTCAGGGTATCGTGTTAACTGTTGCCAACTCTCTTGATTCAGTGCCACACTCCTGCCTTCTTCAACACTCACGCCTGACTGCCGCAGATCTTTTTTCACACAATCCATCCACCTCTTTGCTGTACGTCCTCACTTCCTCTTACCTTCTTCCTGTCTGTCCCAAATCTTCCTCAACAGTTTGTCTTCTCCTTTTCTACACACGTGCCCAAACCACCGTAATCTGTTCTCTTTGATCCTTTCTGCAATTGGAGCTACTTTGGCTTCTGTTCTTATGTCCTCATTTCTTCATCTGTCCCTCAGTGTGCATCCTATCATCTTTCTCAGGCACTTCATTTCCATCATTTCTAGCTTCTTCAACTGTTCTGCCTTTACTCCCTAGGTTTCTGTACCATACAGTAGTACTGGTCACACCACTGTCTTGTACACCTTACTTTTCAGCTTCTTTGGCATTCTTCTGTCATAGACTACACCTGATACTCTATGCCAGTTTGCTGCAGCCGCTCTGATTCTAGCTTTGACCTCTTCATTCAGACTACCTTTCTCCTCAACTACTCCTCCCAGATACTTGAATCTGTTTACCTGTTCCATTATCTTCCCTTCTATCTCTATTCTCAGCTTATTCTGATTTCCCCAGTTTGCTGCCATTACCACTGTCTTATCTGTGCTTAGTTTCATCCCATGTGCCTTCAGATTTGTATTCCATTCTCCTATCCTTTGCTGAAGTTCTAGCTCAAAGTCTGCCTGTACTGCCACATCGTCTGCATACAGCAGCTTTGTTGATCCGTCCCCTCCAACCTGTTTGCTAATGTAGTCCATCAGCAGTATGAACAGCAGTGGGCTCAGAGCTGAATCCTGATGTACACCAACACCCACTGGGAACCCCTCTGTGAAGCCAAACACTCTCCGTACTTGAGTCATTGGGTCCTTGTACATAGCCTGCACTAATTCTACCAATGTTTCTGGGACTTCAGACCACTGCAGTACTGCCCAGATCAGCTTTCTTGGGACCTTGTCATATGCTTTCTCCAAATCTAGGAATGCCCAGACTTGGTCAGACCTATCACTGAGTACAATTCCCCTTTTAGTATGTACCTAACCGGGCACATCCAACAATTGGAATGTCTTCAGATGTTCCTCTCTAAAAGAATACAGGGCATAAATAATGCCCTATCCAGACTACTTCACAGCCCTATCGCAATCTTCAGTCTCTTACAGGCTGTTGAGGAGAGATCTATGGCTGGCATATAAGGTGTTGTCAGACCCCACTCTGATGGACGACCTCCATATCTGCAAAAAATAACACCAGAATTACCCATTCTAAACACTTAAATCTTGTCTGGGATATAAATAGGACCTGATGGAGAGATGGTTATGTGCCAGAAACTACCCCTTCTCTGGAACAGGCTCCTTAGCCTTGTAAAGCAGAGTTCCTCCTTAACCCAAGTAACTTAGACAGTTGGAAGGGGAACATGAAATGTATCCCTGGTTTGGCACCTAGGTCTCTAATGGACATGGGCATCCTGTAAATGGTTTACCTCCCAGGCTGCTGCTTGTAAATGTTTCATATTCCCTGCTTACACTTACCAAAGTTACCAGAAGTTGTCAGAGATTTGGAATCCATGGCTAGGCTTTAAAAGTCCCTAGTGGTCACTAGCCTGGTACACACCTTTGAACCTATGAACTTAGAGTCACCATGGCAGGCACAGCTGGCATATTTCACCAAACATGCCCATTGATGATGGTCCCCCTGCCACAGCATGCTCCTCCGAGTTTTACTGACTTAGCAACAGAGATATAGAAGAGGCTGTTTCCAAGCCATATGTTAGAACATCTGTATAAGTCATCTGTTTAGGAAAACAAAACAAATCATTAGTGTTTTCAACTTATAAGTAATTTAAGAGGATTAAGCAAGACCCTCATATGTATAATTGTTGCAAAGTTAAAATCAAGAGGATTTCTTTGGGTAGATTGGAAACCTCACCCATCATCATCAACAGCATTATCAACACCCCCCCTCCTTTCACATTTTTATATGCAGTCAGGGTATTGTGTCAACAGTCGCAGTCTCTCTCAATTCAGTGTCACTTTCCTACCTTCTTAGACTGTTATACCTGACTGTCTCAGGTCATCTCTCACACAATTCATCCATTTCTTTGCTGGATGGCCCTCATTTCCACTTATGTTCTTCCGTTCTCTCCCAAATCTTCTTTACCAGATTGGCTCGTGTTTTCCAGCACATATTCCTGAACCATCCTGGTCTGTTCTTTGACCTTCTCTCCAATTGGAACTACTTTGGCTTCTGCTCTGATGTCTGCATTTGTTTATCTGTCCTACAGTTTGTATCCTACCAACCATTTCCAGCACTTCATCTCCATCACCTCTAGCTTCCTCAACTGTTCTACTTTCACTGCCCAGGTTTCTGTACCATACTGTAGTAATGGTTGCACTGATCTGTCTTCATTGCTTAGATTTCTGTTCCATACTGTAATACTGGTCGCACCACTGTTATGTACACCTTACTTTTCACTGCCTTTTGTGGCATTCGGCTGTCTGTCACCCTGTATCCCTGACACTTTGTGCTTGTTGGCTACAGTCCCTCTGATTATAGCTTTGACCTCCTCATTTGACTTCCCTTCTTCTGTAACACCCCTCCAGTATAATCAAAGCTGTTAACATGTAACACTATTTCCTTCTTTCTCAATTCTCAGCTCTTCTGATTTCCCACATTTGCTGACATTACAACTGTCTTATCTATAAATTTCATCCCCCGTGCCTTCAACTTTGCATTCCATTCCCCTATCATTTGCTGAAGTTCTTGCTCAGGGGATGCCTGTAATGCCACATCATCTGCATAATGTAGCTTTGTTGATCTGTCGTCCCCCACCCTGTTTGTTAATGTAAGCAATCATCAGTATGAACAGCAGTGGACTCAGCATTGAACCCTGATACATATCAACTCCCTCTGGGTACCCCTCTATGTGTTGGAAAGCTGTTCTTATTTGCATCACTGGCTCCTTGTACATAGACTACACTAATTGTACCAGTGTTTCTGGGACTTTGAACCACTGCAGGACTGCCCAACTTTCCTGGGACCATGCCATATACTTCCTCAAAGTCTTCGTATGCCCATTTGACCTTTTTCCTCATCTTTATTTTTTGTTAACTATCTGTCTTATTGCAAACATCTGATTGGTTGTGCTGCTTCCTGATCTGATTCTGAACTGCATATTTATTGATCAATCACTCATTCCAGAACTTTTATACAATGTGACAAAGAGTCTGATACCTCTGTACTCTCCACAGTTGTGAATGTCCTCTTTGTTCTTATGCAGTAGCACTAGAATACTTATTCGCCAGTCATCTAGGATATGCCTTTCTCTGTCTGTACACTGTAGTTAGTATCCTCCAGAGCCATTTCTCCCCTGTCTCACCCAACATCTTGATCATATCTGCCATGACCTCCTCTGAGCCTGCTGCTTTCCCCTGACTTCATTTTCCTTAGTGATGTTCTTACATCATCTAGGGATGGCATATCATAAGCTTGTGTCTGGGGCAGTACGGCTTCTGTTGGATATTCTTTATTCAGAAGCTGCTAGAAACAGACCTCTCAACTAGCCAGAGTTTTGCAGCATGTTCAGTTATTTTACTCTTGTTGGTGGTCTGTTCTTCATAAAATTGTTCATTTTCTGCCAGATCCTAAAGACTGTAGTGGATTGAAGTCACTAAATGATGGCACATATTTGAGTTTCAGACTTCATATCCTTCATAAAATGAAACCTAATGCAAAACATGTTTTTTAATAAATTTCCAAATTTATAAAAGCAATATTTCAAATTTCTCCCTGATTTTAGGCCTTTGTCCCCCCATAATTTTTGGTTAGGTCCAGATTTCTTGCCCTTAGATCTTCAGATGTATAGCTAGAAATACTCCTTCCATCTGCCTTTGATGTCCTGTGGACTATTGAGCAGGTTGTTCCTGTCCTTTCCTTGAAACCTGATAAGAGTTTTTGTGCCATCTGCTGAGTCCCTTTCCAGAAGTTGGATAGAGTGCTTCTGATGCCTTGTTCTTTGCTATTGCAGCTGCCTCTTTTTTTTCAAACACCTTTATAGAATTATCACTTGTGACAGACACATTTACATTCAAATAAAAGTAATCAAACTATATTAACATAAACATTATATTTCACATATATTGTTATATATCATATAACCTCCTAAGCAACATTACATAAAATGTTCAATTCCTGCCTTTTTTTAAACAAGAAACATCTTTAGTAAACCATATTTTACTACATAGGCAATCATGCATTTTATAAATGAAAACAAACCACAGCGACACAATCCTAGTTGCAAGCATTTTACGTCACAAACTATACTGACACACTCACATTTGCAAACATTATACATCACTTATAATCTTCCCAATCTTTCTCACTCAAACATTACTTAGCTCAAGCCCTGCTTCCTTTTAGGCCTCATTCCTCCCTTGTATGTATTGTTCTCACGATTCCCATTTTTTCCTATGTAGTTTGCTCCTACCCTTTTCTAAAGATCTCAGTTCCAGTTTTTTCTCTGTTACTATATCCTCTACTTCCAGTATGGTTGGTTTAGATTTTGATTTCCATTTTTTTAGTAATTGCTTTTTTGGAAATTGCAGCTGCCTTTTGTTAGTTAACCAGCATTACTATTTGGCTAGGTCCATCTTTTCTATCTCCCACTTTTTCCTGCACTCCTCCTTTCTTTTGATGACATCCTGGTCTTCTGCATTCATCTCTCCTTATGTACATTATTTCAGTTTCTGGCTCAGATGTACTTCTCTTCTACAGTCCTCACATACACTGTTTTGAGATGATGCCATAAAACTCCACTTAATACCTCTACTTCCTGAGGTGCTACAGCCTTGAGTATTTCCTTTAAATTGTGTGCTCTCTCTTCAATCAACCTCCAGGTCTTCAACTTAGTCTCTTTTGTCCTTAGAACCTTCTCTAACCTCTGATTGCAGCTGATTGTGGCAAACACTGGTTTATGCTGTGGGATGACTATTACACTGGGGATGAGATTGCAGTCACGGATTGTACCCCCCAGTGCTCTTTCCTTACTAGGAGGAAGTCTACCTGAGTTACATGATAGATCTGTTTAATGCCTGTCTTGCTGAAACATTTGTTGGCCACCATCAACCATTTACCAAACAAAAGTCTAGAGTGAGCGCTCCTTCTTTATTACTGTTTCCCTCAACCATGTAGACCTAGGCCATCTTCATATCCAGTTCTGTCTGAATCAGTATGTCCATTCTGGTCCCCCATTATCAACATCAACTCATGTTGCCCTGATCTGTTTAATAGATCATGCAACTGCAGGCAGTGAAGCACAGGCTGAGATTATGACTACTACCCTATACTTACACTGGAGCCTGATTGCCATGAGTTTTTCACTAGTTCTGATGACAACCCTGACTCTCTTCTGAAGCCTCTCCCTCATCACAATTCTCACACCATTTCTAGCCTGTCTTCCTCCAGAGTAGTAGACTCTGAATCCTCAGCCAAGTCATTTGCTGCACTGCCCTTCCATCTTGTCTCCTTTATATAGAGGATGTCCAGCCTACTGCTTTCATCATGTCATAGACTTCCAGGCTGTGTCCTGTCAGTGAACCTATATTGACTGCAACGGTCAGAAATTACATCCATGTCTGCTCCAAGTCCATCTCCTGTGGGGTAGCCTACTGTACTCCAAAAACTGTTCTGTACTTACTGTTTTGATAGCATCAAACAGCATAAAGGCCAACCTCTGCTAAGTTTGATCAACCTTAGTCTCCACTGGCTGTGCAAGTGGAACTTGGAGGACGGCTACATTTTCCCACAAGGGTAGCCCCATAACAGATCCCTATCAGTATAGGTCAAGCCATCACACTAGTTGTTTATCTACTGCTGTGGAACAAATCATTGCTGAACTAATTAATAAGAATTATATGACTGCCAGAACCTCGCCCCCAATCAGTTTAAACTTCTTAATTGCAGGTTATGCCTACTTGCCAAAAAAAAAAAAGAATTGAACATGTCAAGTTCACAGAAGCCTACTTCAACTATGCAAAGGTCTTTGACACCATTTCCCATCCAAACATCATGAGTAAACTCTTCAGAATTAATGTTATTACTTAACTTGTTCACTGGACATTTAAATCCCATATGCAATGAACTTTTCTAGTCCAAGTAGGCAGCATCTCCCTAACCATGAAAATATGACAAGAGGTGTCCCACAGGCTGAGACATGAGTACCTTTGAGCTTAACCAGATTTGCAGATGACTGCAAAATGTGCTGTTTTCAATTTTCCCCTTCATACTCAAATTCTCTTGCAAAGTCTACGTCAGACTTAAACCTAGTGTGCTAATATTAAGGTACAACCCAACACTCTAATAATGGGTGATTTCAACTACCCTACCATTAACTGGGAAAGCTACTCATGTACCAACTCTTTTGCTCAACGTTTTCTGGAAATCATCAATTCCAACGCCTTGGATCAACTTATCCACACCCCCACCAGGGGCAGCAATATCCTAGTCATCACCAGCATGGGTGACCGGTGTTCCACACCAGAGGTCAGCTCCTCATTGGTCAGATCTGACCACAAGCTAATCACCCTAGACATCCAC
Source organism: Protopterus annectens (assembly GCF_019279795.1). Taxonomy (NCBI): domain Eukaryota; kingdom Metazoa; phylum Chordata; order Ceratodontiformes; family Protopteridae; genus Protopterus; species Protopterus annectens. The sequence goes on along the minus strand of NW_025053712.1, from coordinate 548 downwards.
ATCCTGCTCCCACCCCTCATTAGGAAAACAACCGTAAAAAAATTCTTCAAAGCCAACTTCACGCTTCTTAAAACAGAAGTGGTAAACTTCACGACACCCATGCAGATGGACAATAGAGGTACAACTTCTGAATCCTACACAAATGCACTTTATAAGCACTTACATGAGTGCATGGATCATGCTATCCCTAACAGAACCAATATGCTATCCTCCAAAAATAGGAAGCCAGTCTGGTGGTCTTCTGCCATAAACAAACTCTACAACACAAGAAAGAAACTGTTGCAAAAAAGAGTAAATTCCCATGATTGGAGGAACTCTCTGGTCAACCTCAGTAAGAAGCTGAGATCCCTCATAAAATCCTCCAAAGCTAGTTATGAAAACAAAATCACCACTGATTCTAAAGGCAACCACAAATCATTCTATAGCTATGCCAAGAATCTCAATGGCAACACTCAGATCTGCTCTGAGTTAAAGCACAATGACACTAAATATACAGAACCAAATGATATTGCCAACATCCTGACAGATAGGTTCAGTGCTAACTTTAC
>NW_025053711.1:0-9956 GCF_019279795.1 Protopterus annectens | reverse complement strand
GCCGCTTTAAGCGGTGCAATTTTGGGAAATTTTGGGGAGTTTCAGACCGAATCCAATTGGCTAAGTACCCGTTGAATATTTTGTTTTTCTTGCCTCAGTGTATTACGGATGTCAGAAAAAGTGAATAACTGTATTTCTTGTGGGAAACAGATACGCATAGGGATTATCATTCTTTGTGCATTCCTTGTTTGGGGCCTGAGCACGGCGTTGTCGGTGTCTTTTGTGCTAGGTTCAATAAGCGACTATTAGCGAAGGTTAGATTGTGCTAGGCTGGTCTTCGGTAAGCGGTGCAATTATAATATGCCGTCGGACTCTCCGGCCCGCTTCTATGAAGAAGCGCAAAGACAAAACAGTTAAACCCAGGCAAGATGAGTCGTCCGTTCCGGATGCCAGTTCTTTAGAGGCTTCAGTGGAACCGTGGTTCCGACGAGACTTCTGGAGTCTCAGGGGACTTGATTTTGTATAGATGTGCTCTCTAGAGGCAGGTCAGGCTGAAGGGGCTTCAGGTTACTGTACTCCCTCCCTTCCTAGGGTGGTTAGGCCCTCTCCTTCTATTTTAAGGCTTCTCCTCATAGAGGCAGGCCAGGTTTAGCTTCTGCTGGGTGGCCACCTCTAGTTCAGCAGGGTTCAGCCTAAGAAGCACATGCTTAAAATGGCAGAAGATTTTGATTACTCTGATTGGGAGGTTCTTGGGTTCCCTCCTGATAAGAGGCCTAGGGTGGAGCCAGAGTTGGAAAGTTTTGAGCAGGCTTCGGATGTTTCAGAGTCTTCGCCAGACTTGCAGGAGTACTTCCATTTCGATTCTGATGCAGATGACTCCACTCTTCAAGCTCCTCCAGAGGGATTTTTTCTTTTTCAGAGACACTTCATTCTCTATGAGGGAACATTTGGCGGCGGGAAGGTCAGACTCTGACCTCGAAAAGGCTTAGGGAATTTTTGCTTACCCCAGCATAGGCCCTCCTGGCTATACTCTGCTCTGGATGCTGTGGAAGATGTGTTTTCAGAGGCTTCCCTAATCCTGATTCTCTGCCTCCCAAGCCTGTTAAACCGATAGATATTACAGGGTACCTGAAGCTCATAAATATCTTTATAAGAGTCCTAGGTGGACTCCAGAAACTGTTAGCTCGTGGGACCCAAGGGTGCTGTTAAGGCCCTGCAAGCTGTAAAAAACTGCTCCTCTACAAAGAGGCCAGAGCTTTGGATAGATGGGGAAAGAAGGTTCATACATCTTCTACCTTAGCTATGAGGGCTTTGAATCACAGTTTCCATATGTTGAAATATCAAACTTTTCTTCTCAATTGAAGTCTAAGGTGGATGCTCATGAAGGTATTGAGTGTGTAAAGAATTACAAGATTTGGTGCATGTCTCTGAACAGGTAGTAAAGTATCTGCCATTACAATGTGGTTTTGATGCTGTGCAGCGGCCCGCTTCCAGGTGGCTGCCACTGGTTCGTTCTTCAGGCACGCCTGGTTGAAGGATCAGAATTTATCTGACCATGTTAAGACAAGGATTTTGATGCCTTTGCAGTCTGATGTGTTGTTTGAATTCACCTGTGGAGTCAGTCTTGAAGAAAATGGGTACATTGGCAGCAGCCCCATATATTGTTAAAGATTTTTGCAAGTTCAGCCTCCAAGTTTAGTAGGAATTGGCTCAAGTTAAGGGGTGGATGTATCCTTCTTATGATTCTCAGTCTAGGGGTAGATCTAGACGGGTAGTAGAGCTCAGAGTTCTTTCAGGCTCATAGGAACAGGAGTTCACCTGCACAATTGGTGAGGGTAGGCCAGTCCTTCGTAAACAGGCCCAATGACCTACTTTTTCAGCTGCCAGATCCTTCTTGCCTGGCAGCACCTTTGGGAGGAAGGTTGGCACTCTTCAAGGAAAATTGGATTTTGATTACCCAAGACAAATGGGTACTGCTGATATCATACAATTGTTGTTACAAGTTTTATTTCCATACTTTGCCTCCTTTCAAAAGGCATGCCAGACGTTCCTCCTCAGCAAAGACTAGAGGCTCACAAACAAATTCTCTTACCACTTCAAATAGGGGCCATACAACCGGGGTCCCTCTGTCAGAAGGGGTCATAGGATTTTATTCTCTACTGTTTCTAGTACCAAAGAAAGGGAACATGGAGACCAATTTTGGATTTATCTATCCTCAACACATATCTGGACATTCCCAAGTTCAAAATGTTGACGCTACAACAGCTTTTACCTCTGCTGGGCAAAGATCACTGATGGTGACTTGATCCAAGAGGCTTACCTTCATGTTCTATCAATAGGTCTAGTTGCAGGAAGTATCTATGCCGCAGATGGGACTTCATTATCAAGCCCTCTGCATTGCTCCTTTGGCTTATCTATCAAGTACCAGAGTGTTCACGCCTAAGGTTCTGGCTCCAGTGGTAGCTTTCTTCAGGCTAAGAGGAATACAAATCTATCCCTATTTGGAGATCTATTTGCCTGATTCTGCCCAAGGAAAGGACTCCAACTTCTTCAATGACACATTTACAGTATGTGAGCTGCAGTGTTAAGATGCTCAGGGTATTCTTGGTGAACGTAAATAAAAGTCCAAGTCTAGCAAATTCTCCTTGTGACATGTGCTTTCTGGGTGTGAGATCAACACAGCATCCCAGATGGCCTTTTGGACCGACAAACAAAAAGAATCTTTCTCTTACTTCCACCAATTGTCTCACAGTCCAGGCTGACTACTGCAAGGACAGTCCTTCAAGCCTTGGGGTTCATGGCATCTTGTATTCTGGTACTTCCTGGGTAATGCCAACTGCATATGAGGAAGCTACAATGGTATCTCAAAAAATGTATGGACGCAGCACTCGCCAAGATATGAATACTCGTCATTCAGATAATACCTTGCATTCAAAAAGGAAATTTTTGTGGTGGGCTCAGGAATGTCACCTAAACAGGGGACTCCCTCAGACCCGCACCAGAGGCTTAGCTCAGATTCTAAATCTATTAGATGCCTCAGTGACAAAGCTTGGGGAGCTCTATCTAAATGGAAAATGGGTACAAGACATCAAAAAGCGGCCTGCCAGGACTTCAACATTTTTCACATATCAACTTGAAGGAGATGTTAGGCAGTCCAATTTGTACTTTCGATAGCTTTTCAAGGATTTACTTTTCCAGGTGGCAGGTGTTGATTCAAACAGACGTAACACAAACTGTCATGTGGTACATCAACAAGCAAGGGGGGACGTGACATTCATATCCTCTATGCAGACAAGCAATGATTTTGTGGGAGACTGCTCTCAGTTTACAGCTAAATCTTCAGGTAAGGTTTCTGCACAGAGTACAGAACTCCTTAGCAGATGTGTTGAGCAGACAAATTCATGGGATCCCCAATGTGAGTGGAAATTGGATCCTCATGTATTTGTGAGGAAATTGACAGTGTTATGTGGGGAACTCCATTACATAGATCTGTCTTCGCTTCTCCCAACTAAATTACCAGCTGCCAAAAGTTTTGCACAAAAAGGTTTTCATCCCACAGCTTGGAAAGTGGATGCTCTCTCATATTCAAATTGGAGCAATCTTCACTTGTATGCCTTTTCCACCTCTGCCCTCCTCCCTCCCAAAGGTGCAATCCTGAAGGTCAGATTATGACAAGCCAAAGCCTGATGATTTTAATAGCTCCGATTGGCCTTCCGGCTACAGCACTGGTACTCTGGTATTACTGAGAAGTCTGGAGTACGTGGGAGCCTCCATGGCCTTTTTGCCTTGGATTCCCTCACCTGCTGTCTCTCAGGGAGGAACAGTCATTTACTTCCAATGTCAAACTTCACTCTCACATCTAACAGCCTGGCATATTCTGTTTTAAAACCCTGAGGGTCCTTAGCTTCCACACAAATAAACAAGTTTTGAATGTTATTTTGGGAGGCCAGAAGGCCTAGTACAAGGAAAGTTTACGCGAGATAAATGGAGGAGATTTTTATTTTGGAGCAGGCCAAAGTGACCTTTGATGTTTCTAAACCTAATTTAAGTGTTGTTTCACAATATCTTTACTGAGTTATTGGACAAAGGTTTGTCCTTCTCCTCTATAAAGGTTCATGCTGCTAAGCAATTTCTGCTCACTATGCACTGTGACCCACCATTATTTTTCTCATCCTTGTTTAAGCAATTCCTGAGGGCAAAGAATATAAGACCTCCAATGTAGAGCTCCTACTCCCAAGCTTGGGATCCCACCTTGTGTTGAGAAACTCACTCTACAACCTTTTGAGTCTGCAGCAAACCACTGCAGAGTTGAAATATTTATCAAAGAAAGACTGCTTTTGTTACATATTACCTCTCATGTAGAAGGGTTTCTGAATTACAGGCCCTATGCAGTTGAGCCTTCTTTAATTTTCCACAAGGATAGGGTGTTCCTATGCATCAACCCTTCTTCTTTTATGCCTAAAGCGTTTCTAAAAGGCTTCTTAAACCAAACTATTCATTTGCCTACTTTATGCAAACCTCAAAAATAAAGGAGAGGATTTTGCACACTTTGGATATACACAGACAGTTATGCATATTATTTGAGCAGAACTAAAGGGTTCAGGCAGTTCCCAAAGTAGCTGTTTTACATTTCTTTGTTTGCCTCAGGGCAAACCTGTTTCAAAAACTATTTAAGGGATTGGTTGTTTTCGTTGGCCCCACTGCTGGTAAAGAGACTCAGCCGGGGATTAGGCCTCATTCCACTAGGCTACTGCCACTTACAGCTTTTTAAGGTGGGGTGGCTACTAAAGATATTTCTCTTGGAAGCAGCTACTTGGAGTTCAGTGTATACTCTCTACATTACCACCTTCCACTTACTTAAATCTAGGGCTGGATTTGCCACTGCAATTTTACAGGGCATTTTGGCAGCCCCTAATGCTTTTTAGTTTTGCCATCCCTCCAGGTACTTCTGCTTTGGGATTCTACCTATATGTAAGGACTGCAGTAATGTGAGATGAAGAACATAGTACAGTTTTGTACCTACCATAAATGTAGATGTTCAAGATCCACATGCAGTCCAATTTACCCTCCTCCTTCCCCTGTAGTTGAGGTGGTGGTGTGGTTTGGGTTGTGCCATTAAATATGGTTAGTGCAGGGGTGGTTGGTTATTTTTTGCTGTTTCTGGTTTTGGCCTTTCTTGTTAGGGCCTCTTGACATCTGGGACAAGAAAAGATCAGGATATATGACGCCGGTCATGCGCTTTTGTACCCTGATGTCCTGATGTCAGTTTAAAGCTCTGACCGACGCCAGCCTAATATTTTGGTATTCGGCCCACCGAGACAGCGGACTACCCCATATGTGGCACTGTAGCAATGTGGGATCTTCAACATCTATACATTTATAGGTACAAACTGTACTTTTCCTTCATGTGCTCCAGATTCTCCCTACATTCCTGCAAGACATGCTGCAGGTGAATTGACATTATAAATTGGCCCTAGGTGTTTGTGTGGGTGTTGTGCTTTCTGAGGAAGTTTAAGTGTCGGGCTGGCAACTCCACACTGTAAAACTCTACTGTTCTTTGTTCTGGCGGATCGATGATCTACCATGGTAACCCCAATGGGAGTACAGCTAAAGGAGAAGACAACTAGTCTTATAGCTACAGAGTCACAAATAATAATTAAACCAAAGCATACACAGCCATCAGCACAAGACCTATAAACAAACTATCACATTTTCCTCTTATTTTCAGCAACTAAAAATTCAAACCCAAAGTTTTATGCGGGCAGAGTCTCACAGTACCAGAGAGAGCCAGGAGTCTGTCACATTAGCGCAGGCACCTTGCAGTGCTAAAAAATGAAGTAAATTTTGCTACAGACTATTCTTAATCTATTAAGAATATTATGGTACGAGTTCTGCCCACATTATATCATAATTTTCATTCGAATTGCCTCAAAAGTCTCTTTATCTCCTAACATCTGATTACTGTCCATACTATCCAGGGCCTCCTGAAGTTTTCCATCTGTCTTAGGGGAGATATCGTCCAGGTTGAAAACCACCGGTTTAAGCAAAATTAACTCAAAAGTAACTAGCATTTAAGTTAGCTAGTTACCAAAAATGAATATAGTGCTGTTAATTTTTTTACTATTTTGACAAAGTAACTAGTTATATTACTAGTTACTAGAACTGTAAATATATTGCAGTATATTACCTATTGTAATATATTTCATTTCCCATGACTGGTGCCAGCACACAAGTATGATTATCATTTCTAAAATTAGATGCTTGAAGGCAAGAATATTCTTGTGCTTACTGATAAGTTTATAGGTGGTTAATAGGCTACTGACCCAATCTAGTTCTTATGTTTCCAGTCGCGGTGTACCCACACATAATACTAGAAACCCAATTATAAAGGATCCAGCCTATACTCAAGATCTAGTTAGCAATGATTGCCCATATCTAGGAGGGTCATAGGTAAAACTCTTAGCAAGGAACTTATGGTTTCCCCATCCAGGCTGCACTCTAACCAGGTCATAATGGAGGCTGTGTTTGATGAGCTGGTAGCCTACACCAGAGAGTAGTAACCCCTGAGAGACATATCTGTCTCTCCAGCAGGTCCTATTTATGTCGCATTGTATATTATGGTCCCTAGAGCAAGTGACTTATCACATTTGACCTGCAGATGTGCAGCATTTAATAGGTATGGATCTGAGTATTGCTCTGCTGGCTAGGCATAAGTCTCGGCTCTTAAATAGTGTGTTCACTACTGAGTACAGTGACAGTAACTTCAGTCTGTTAATATATGACTTGTGCTTGAGACCTTGAATTTACTTGGTTAGAAATCTCTGAGGTCTCGAAAGGTTATAGGTGCCTGGGTAAGATACATACCAGGAGCATTGCACCTGCTATTTTGGCCTGATGAGGGTCAGCATAGGGGAGTTATTACCTGTTTCACTCTTTGGGCAATGTCATAATGAGGTGAGCCACGAGAATGCCTTCCTTACTACAGTGGACAATGGATGGGTCAACGCTTAGGCTACAGTCAACTTAGCGCTCCCCAAGTCTCTGCTACTACTGAGTTAAATGTAGCAATTATGTATAAGATAGTTTGTATTGATATCGTGTTTAATGGAAGTGGGATGATAATGCATTTTAAAGTACTCGAGTTTGAGTCCATAGATTTGATAACAATCATTGGTTTGTATAGTTCTCTTGAAGTATAATACTGACATCATTTGGGGATTCAATGATTCCACTCTAATTTGTTGTCATCATTAAACTTAGCTAGCCACAGCCTCTCTGTTTTGACCTGAACCTCTGAAAAGTATATTCCAAACAATGGGGACCCAGCACTAACCCCCTGCAGAACCCCACTATTGAAAATGTCTGCTGGCTGAGGTAAAAATCATCACCACCGACTAACTGCAATCTGTCATGAGCCAGTTGCAATCAAGCTGATAACATAAGGGTTGATATTCCTACTGAGAGTTTATCAATGATGCCCGGCTAGGGGGACTGTGTCTAAGGCTCAGTTAAGTCAGATTTGACTTAATTTATGGCTCTGGTGAAGTTTTCAAGACGCCTCACTGGGTTTAACAAGCATAACCTGTCTGACAAACCAAACTGTGTCAGATCAAGGGTTTGAGATCACCTAGCGTGTCCCATTTTCATAGGGTCCATGATGATTTGTTCCATGGCCTGACAGATAAGACTGGGTGTGTTTTACGGTGTATGGTTTCTGTAGTTTGAGTCATACCTTTAATACTTTGTCAAGGCATATGACAAATGGGAAAAAAACTGTTACTTGTAAAACTAGTAAATAGGTCAGTGACACAAATGTTGTTAGGAGAAGCTATACTTGAATACCTTAGTCAAAAATACTCCTATGCATGTCAGTGTATGAGAGCTGTATGTATATATTCACTAACGCATAACACATATAGGTTTTGTGTGTGTGTGTGTGTGTGTGTGTGTGCGTGTGTGTGTGTGTGTGTGTGTGCATACATACCTCTTATATGTGTGTGTGTAGACATGCAAATATATGTGGTCGTATAAAGACATAAATATATACAGAAACACATTTTAAACAACCAAAGTAATACATATGATAAACATACAATGACGTATGACACATGCTTTTTATTTATAATTTATTTATATATTTCCATCTTGATAAGGGAGATAAGTGGTCAAGTCAACATCATACATGACACATGCATTCCATTTATTTAAATTAGTTTCACTTATCTTGATAAGGAGGTAAGTGGTTCCCTTCCAACATAGCCATAATCGGAATCGGGCCAAAAGAGTAAGTCTGAGAAAAGTTATGAGAATTCCAGTATTAACAGGAAGTACACCACTAAAACAATTATGTGCACTGCATACAAAGTTTCAATAAAATACAATCATTATCATATATCCATATATACAAATTTGACAGACATTCAAAATACCTTTGAATCTGTAAAGCCGCCAGTAAGAAATAAAGGGGTTGTGGTTTTACAACTGCATGAAAATATATTTAACTTAGATTACATATTACATACATACCACGCCATTGGCCACAGATAGGAAAGGAAATATAGCAACTAGGTCTGCCTTAGTTTTCAAAGGTAATCAGTGTACCCCCACTGCAGTCAAATATTCAGGAAAAGGAGGAAAGAGCCAAACATTTTACCACAATGAGAAGAAAAGTAATTCATTTGGATGGAATCAGTGTTATATATACAGTTACTGTGTCATTCCTGAATGGTGCTTCATTCACTGGGAAAATACTTTTAGTATGCTAATAAGATTCAAGTTCAGAGTTGTCTGACATGTTTTATTAAAACGCTATAAGATGGTATTCTAGAATCTTAGGACACTAGTAACTTGGCTTGTTGCCAAGATGCAACCTCGTCCAAAGGAATGCTGTCCCGTGAAAGGAGAGAACTGTCTTGTAATGTATGTCTGCATGAGTACATGCACTCAATAAGCAACACTATTTCTGACCATATGAAAATGAATACCAGCTAAGGGAAAAGCATGTAGCAAACAAGGCTGAAACAAAACAACAAAAATCCAGTTGGCGTAGCTGGGATAATCATCCCACTCAAGTCTTTACAAAACGAGCACAGCCTAAAGATGTAATTTCAATTACTGCAAAGGCTGCAGGATCTGGTGTGACTTAGATAGCATCTCTGGCTGAGGCTAAATCATTCAGCTAATCTAATAGCCTATGGGTGGGGAAGGAAAGTACCACAAAAGGACAACCGTTAGCACTTCCGCTGAAGTTTGTGAAGGCTGACCTGCAGTATGCAAAAGCTTAATCTGAAAATCCTGCCTCTGTGTGAACATGTGACCTACATAGCACTAAAATGTAAACAAAGTACTCAGGCAAACAGCTAATTTCAGAAACGAGATAGTGCCCCTTTAAGCCTAGGAAAATAAATAATACTCTGATAAACATGGCTGAAAATGAACTATAAACTTTAATAAAACAGAAAACGTAAAATAAAAGGTGTGCGCTTACCTTGAGTATGGACTATCGAAAGAGCCGCCGAAGAGCAGGGGAAGAAAAGGGCATGCTCTGTATTCAAAACTCCAGGTGTGAACTATCACCACAAGGAGATGACATCAAAATGAATTCATTTTACTACATCTTTGTCTTAAGGATGAACAGATTTGTGTATTGAATATGGTCTCTCCTTTGTACCAACAAGAACATCTGAATTAAGTGAAGTCTTAATAGACCTGAGAGACTTTTACAGGAATGTTTATCGCTAATATATCCTGAATAATCTAATGATACACAATTTTAAGAAACAGAGTGCTACCTTCAATTCCTAATTACACATCCCTTTATTGAAGCTTTGTGGGACATTTGTGAAGAAGATGCATTCTTCAGTGATAACCAAACATAAATGTTCTTTTATAATTTAACACTCCACAAGTTATAGCATTAGAAGAGTTAAGATCTGTCCCCCAATCTTGAGATACAACCAGCAAACAAAGGTGGGTGAATAGTAATTATAGATTTTAAGACAAAAAAAATTTTAACT
>NW_025053710.1:0-10096 GCF_019279795.1 Protopterus annectens | reverse complement strand
TGCCCCTTTACCTCCCTTTTAAATTTCCCCTTTTACTCTTCCGCCTTTTCCCATCTAACTCTCACTCACATACTACTTTTCTACATCTCCCCAATCTTCTTTCACATCACCCTTCATTTTCCACCCTTCTGTGTTTCATTCACCTACTATCCTCCTGCCTTCCACGCCTCTCTCTCTCTTGCCAACATGCTACATCTACTTACAACAACACTTTTTACCATAACACTGCTAACCCTCCTATCTCCACATCCCTCCATCATACACTACCTGACCTCCACCACAGACCTACTCTTCCTCACCAACACTGCCATTCCCCAAGTCCTTACTCTTTCCTCTTATCACCCTTTTTTCTCATCACAATGCCTGCCTCTATATAATTAAATACTCCACTTATCTCCCCTCAAAACCCAAACAAATCCGAAAAATAAGGATTAAATCTAAATATGCTCCCTGGATTACCAAAGGTAGTCTCTCCTTCATGGAGAAAAGGGACAGTGCTTGGAAATACTGGCATAAGCATAGAACTACTGCAAATCTCCAGCTCTATAAGGAACTTCAAAACCTTGCTATAAAAAGTATGCCTTGACAAAAAGCCTTTACCTCAGCCACCAAAATAAAAAAAATCCTCATACCAACTCCCAAATATTCTGGTCCACTATCATAGATTTTATACCATGGTAACCCCCCCCCCCAAACCTTTTCCTAACACTTCCTCTGTCAAAACTGTCACTCTTTTGAACTCCTCCTTCCTTAATTCCATACAGAGTTTACTTAAACCCAATGCTAACTATCCCAGACATCCCTCCCCCTCCTCCTCCCCATTCCACTCCTTTCTCCATTAAATCCATCCCCACTTCAACAATCAGAATGTTTCTCAATAAACAAACCCTGTTCCCCCTCCGCTGACAACCTCCCACCTTTCTATCTTAAGTTAGCAGCCTTTTCCATTCCCTACCCAGTTTCCATACTCTAATCGTTAGATTAAGTATTGTCCCTGCTGTCTGGAAAAAATTCTACATTTTGCCCCTGCACAAAGGAGGAAACTCCACTGACTCTTCAAATTTTAGGCCTATTGCAATTCTTTCCCCTCAAATTCTCCAAAAGTTTTTATACAAACCGCTCATTTCCTCTCACACAAGTGAACCCCCCTCACCCCTCCCAACATATGGATTCAGGCATTGCACTACTGCTTATATCTTTTATGCAGGCAATTTCCTCATCTCTTGACAACAAATTACTCTCCTGCGTATTCCTTGGCCACTCTAAAGCCTTTGATACTGTATCCCATAATGTCCTCTCTAAACTAGCCTACCTTAACCTCCAAACTCCTCTCAGCTGGTTCTCTAGTTATCTGATTGGCTACAATCTGTTAAATGGCTCTCTTCTACCTCCCATTTCCTCTGTTCAAACTGGAGTGCCACAAGGCTCCATCCAACATCTTTACCAACAACCTCTACCTTTCCTGCACTCACTCCACTTTGATTCAATATGCTGATAACTCCACTATCTCCACATCTGACAATCTTCCACACCTACTCATCCTCACTCAAGAATTTCTGGATTCAGTTGAAAAATGTCTCTCTACTATAATGCTGCTTAATCCTAACAAAACTAAACTACTCTTCCTGCCCAACTCTCTCCAACATCTCAAAACCTTCTCCATCTCGTCTCTAAACACTCCCATCAAAGTTGAAATCACAAACTCCTCTGAGTTTATATAGATGAACTTAAAATTTGACCATCACATTAATAACAAACTCGCCAGTAACTTGGACTGCTGTACAAGAACAAAAAATTCCTTACTCCAGAATGTGAACTGTCCTTAGTTCAAGGATACCTACTTCCCACCCTTCTCTACGCCACCCCATTATTCACCCAACTCCTAAACAACCTGACTACCAAGCTTGCACACCTATAATAAAATAGCTAGATTTTCCAGTTATCTCCCTTATCGAACGCACTAATGCCTTTCCCTTAAACCCAAAAGTAAAAACACTTCACTGGCTTCAACTCCAATACAAAGTCTTCCTGCCACAGCTCCATCTGACCCACTATCCTTCACCATCCCCTTGCTTGTCCATCTCTGACCAATCTCATCGCCCCAAGCACAACCTACATAACTGACCAACTCCTTTTTTTCACCTCCAAACCTAACAAATTCATTGGTAAGATACTTTACAGCCACTCTGTCACCTCTGCCTGCAAACTTACTCTACATATACACACACTTGACAATATCCACAGTTTAGTTTTAAAATAGCATTAAAGGAATTATTGCATACCTCTTGGATCTGCTCCTGCAATAACCCCACCTGAACATCTTCCCCCTTGCCTCTCTCAACTGCTAAGACCTCTTCATCTTTCTACCTCAAAAACCAATGTAACTGTAAATTCTGATCTTACTTGCTTCACCACTAGCTTCCCTCCAATCTCCTCCTTAGCCGCTTCACCACTAGCTTCCCTCCAATCTCCTCCTTAGCCTCTCCTCTGGTTTGAGTCCTCTTATTGCATTACAATGCAAGGACTGTCTTGCGGACTTCTCTTGTCATAATTGTTTTAAATCCTTGACATTCATATTTAGTGTAAAATGTTCTTATGATTTACTTGTCTTTTCTTTGCATTATGTATTTTTAGTTCCTTTGTATAATGATTAAATCACACTTTTCCTTTAATTTTTGTATTAATCAGTGTATTGCTAAATTTTGTAATGGAGCTTTTCTCCTCGGGTCTCTGCTGAAAAAGGGCATCTTGCCCAGTCTGACTAACCCGGTTATCAAATGTCAAATAAATAAAATAAAAAAAATGCAGCATCAGTGAGGCTATGAGGAGGAAGCTTGTCCTGCAGCAGTGGTCCTTCTATATCACAAATACACTCACACTTTACTACATTAATTACAAGACTATATGCTGGAGAAAATTCGAAATAGGACTAGGATGTCTTCTCAAAGCTCTTGCAATTGCTAGCTCCATAAAGTCATGCACCACAGTTAAAGCAAACTGTTTCACCTACAGACTTTCCCATCCAGTCTAATATTTAGACCATGAGTGAATGGATACTCCAGAGGCAGTCAAAAACTACAGGCAAAAAGCAACTGAAACCTCACAAGCTGCAGTAGTAGCAACTGATGTGGAATTTTTCACAATAAATCAAAAATAATGGCGTTAGCCAACCACTTGGGCTTTGTCAAAAATTTTACATTAAGGACAAAGCCCATCCATCTGCCTTGTACGGTTCGGACCATACATAGTAGTGCCAAAGTTGTTCCTGCCTGTCCAAATTCCACAAAAACGTCTAACTACTGTTGCCTTGTTTTGGAGAGAAATGGACATACTACCAAGTTAAACTTCAGAATATGCCTTAGAAGAAAGAACCTGCTCTTAAAAACACCAAGTCTTTCTGGAAAACCGTAGGACTCCCTACATACTAAGGACAGCATAACTGAGATGACTGCAATTAAGCGGCACAAGGTGGCAGAGTATGTAAATGGGGCAGAAGGAGCGTGTCAAGTTCCATGCAATGATTACAGTATTTGAGGCCTCAAATCAGCAACCCCTTTCATAATCATTTCAAATCCAAAACTACTTGCAGCAGATAAAGCTCTGAAGTGAGCCATATCAGTGTATCTGATGTATGAAATGCTACAGAATGAACTACTGAAACAGATGAAACTACTGCTTTGCTTTTAGGTCCAAGAAAATTTGGCCTTCTTACAGCGAGTTTTCTCCTACCATATGACAAGACAATTTTTCAGACAATTAAAAAATGAAACTTGCAACTGTCATTCTAAAAAGGATGGGATTGACATTGCAACTTATATTTCTAAATGTTTGTCAATGTTCTTCCCTACCTACATCCATTACATTTTTATAGCATTCATTTGAGAAAGGTTGATGACAATTCTTTTCACTTAGTCAAACTTGACCGTTTCAAAGTAATTTATACCAAAATGACTTTCATCCTAAAGTGCATTCCCTCCAAGATAAACGGCAGCATTTCTGGAGATGCTATCGGAATCACAATACTGCCTCAGGTACTTATTTGAATGCATCATGCTTGTACCTAGGAGCATACCCACAATCAGCGAAGATGGAAGGTTATTACCCACACGTCAGTATCTCAGTATTTTATTTGGATAAATCAGTGATGTGCATGAAGTTGAGCTGTTACAAATTCCCTTAACACTACTGCACAAGTAATAATTTAGGCCTTTTCCCAGACTCCAACTGTTTATGCACTCATTCCATCTTCTAAGAAATAAATCTAGCCTTTTCTTTATTTGTAAAAATCTGATTTTAAGAGTTCCAATACCTTCTGAGCTGCTATTTCTGTAACTGACCTACTCCAAATGAATAAACTCAACCTGGAAAAATTAGATGATTTTTGAGAGGGAAGGTGTGGGAAGATTTGTTACCCTTTTCAAAAATGCAGGACAAACCACTCCTGCAAATTGAGAAAAATTGCAGTTTTGTCCCTGGGAACAAAAATGTATGCATGCTAAATAAAATTTACCTGTTCAAAAATCACAACTTTTGCACTAAAGAGAGTGCTCACAGTCATCAGAAGTAAATCAGTGAAGAGCCACACTGTCGGTTTGAACAAAAGGGACTGGAGGCACATTTCTGGTCACGTAATAAAAGGAGATTTAAGGGGAAAGAGGAAAACAAGCTTTAATCTGGATGGTACTATTATCAATTGCAACTGCAGGAGATCAATTTCTATTTGAATTGGGCATAGCGAAATGAGTGAGAATCTGAAGTCATTGAGGAGTTTGGTATTAACAGGAGTAAAATAAGATAAACAGAGAAATGGAATTCTAACCAGGAACCATGGCACAGGAAGTAAAAAGGATAACTGGATACACTGACAACTGAAGTATGGCAAAGTAGGTTGCATTAAGTAAAATGGACACGGAGAGCTTACAGTACAGCGCATATAGGGACAGAAGAGAACAGCTACAATAAAGCAAGTAATTAATGAAGGAGGGAAGGATAAAAAGCCTGGAGGGGGCCCAATGGATAAATTGTATTTACAGCAGTGGAAAAGAATCAAAATGGCATTAAAAGTACAGTTGTGTACCTACCATAAATGTAGATGTTAGAGTGTGGTCCGGCGGCTGTTGCCATCGCCTCTTCCCTGACGTCAGTGCGCCAGGGGTATAAAAGTTGCAACAGACGCCATTTTCTTCAGTTTTTCTTGCCCCAGATGTCAGGTGCCCCCAGATAGGAAGGCTGGAAAGATAAAATTATGACAAAAACATGCATATATTACTATAAATATTTCCTTCATCTACAAGCAAACACACCACAGAGTTGAGAAGTACAGAAAAGTCCCAGCAATGAAAAGGGGGATAGTGGGTGGGTAACCTGGACTGCAACAGTGAATACACTCAAACAACTACATTTATGGTAGATACATAACTGTACTATGTTCATCGTGTTTCACTGTTGCAGTCATTACACTTGGGTAGAATCCCAAAGCTGAGGTTGGGCGGCTGGGTCTAAATTGGATTTGGAGAGGCTACTAGGCCCTGCAGAACTGCAGTGGCAAAGCCTGCTCTGGATTTAGAATAGAGAGGTAAGTGGTAGCGCTTGGTGAAAGTGTGCACTGAGCTCCAGGTTGCAGCTTCTAAAATGTCTTTGGTTGGTACTCCTCTGAGAAAAGCTGCTGAAGTGGCTGCTGCTCTGGTAGAATGAGGCCTAATGCCCTTAGGCATGGATTTGCCATGTTGTGCATAACAGAAGCGGATGCAGTGGCCTATCCATTTTGAAACTGTCTGCTTCGTAATAGGCTTTCCTTGTGATCCTGCAGCATAGGCTACAAACAGTTGCTCAGTTTTTCTGAAAGCTTTTGGTTTTGTCCAAGTAGAATCGTAGCTGTCTGTGTATATCCAAAGCATGCAGAAGTCTCTCCCCTTTATTCTGAGGATTTGGGTAGAAAGTAGGTAAATGAATGGTTTGGTTCAAGGCAACACTGAACATTGGAGACCACTTTTGGCATGAATGTTGGGTTTGTCCTAAGAGACCATGTCCTGATGAAAAATGAAGAAAGGTTCCACAGCCATTAATGCATGTAACTCTGAGACTCTTCTTGCTGAAGTTATTGCTAGGAGCAGAGCAGTTTTCCATAAGAATTGTAGATCAGCTGTGCTGGCTAGTTCAAAAGGAGGCAGTGTGAGTTTTTCTAAAAAACAGTTGAGATCCCAAGTTGGTACTGGTGCTCTCCTTGGGGGTCTTACATTTTTTGCCCCTCTGAGGTACTGTCGTAGTAGAGGATGTGAAAAAATAGGAGGTTCCGTATTGTAATGAGCTGAAATGGCAGAGGCATGGATTTTAATTGATGACAAAGATATGCCTTTATCCAGCATCTCAGTTAGGTATTGTAAAATCTGAGGTATATTGGGGACAAGTGGTTCGAGCCCTTGTGCCTGGTTCCAAGCACAGAATCTCTTCAATTTTTCTGCATAAGGATTTCCTAGTGCTGGGCCTCCTGGCTTCTAAAATGACATCCATAACAGCTTTAGAGAGCAGTGCAGTCTGAGTGGCTACATTATCTGCCATACTGCCAGATTCAATGTTCTGAGTTGACTGTGCAGAATCTGTTTTGTTGCGTCAGATGAGGAATTTGAGGTAGATGCCAAGCTGGGCCTTGAGACTAGCTCTTTAGGATTGGGTACCAGTGCTGGCGTGGCTAGTCTGGGGCAATCAGGATCATTTTTGGCCTTGTCTGACTTTTAGGAGTACCTTGGTAAGGAGAGGCATTGGAGGGAAGGCATAGACTGTCAGGCCTTTCCAGCTGAATGATGGAGCATCCGCTTTCCATGCTTGAGAGTTATAAGTTCTTGTGCAGAATTTCTGTGAGGGGAGGCATAAAGATCTATGCCTGGGCGTCCCCATTTCCTCGTGATCATGCTGAACACCTGTGGATTTAGTTTCCATTCATGAGGATCCATGAGATTTCTGCTTAGTTCATCTGCCAGTGTATTTTTTGTTCCTGGCAGGAGTTGTGCCTGCAGATGTACTTGACAGGTCAGTGCTGTGTTCCACAAAGTCATGGCTTGCCTGCATAGGGGGTAGGAATGTGTGCCCCCTTGCTTGTTTATGTACCACATAACTAACTGTGGTATTGTCAGTCTTTATTAATAGTTGTCCTGGATGTAGTAGGTCCTTGAAAGCTGTCAAGGCATTCTGTACAGCTAGCATCTCTTTTTGATTGATGTGAAGAAGCATTTGTTCCTTGGGCCACGTGCCCTGAAAACATTTTCCTGCCATATGTGCCCCCCCCCCCCCAGGCATAATCCGATGCATCCGTTGCTATTGTCTACCTGGCTGTGGGTAAAGTGAAAGGCTGTCTCCCTTGTGGTGACAGGCCTGGGCCCACCATTGAAACTCCTGTTGTAGGCAGGGAATTAAAGTTATGATTGTACTCCGCATTGTCACAGCCTGGAGACTAACACTTTTTAGATACCACTGTAGTTTCCTCATATGCAGTTTTGCATATGGAATTAGTAGAATGCAGGATGCCATGAAGCCCAGGGCCTGCAGAATTTTTCTTGCAGGGAGCTGGGTTTTTGTTGCCATCATTTGAAAGTAATGAGTCAGTTGCCTTTGCTGCAGGCAGGGAATGAGTGCAATTACTGTCCCCAGGCTGTGGCAATGCTGAGTCCAAACACTTTTTAGATACCATTGTAGTTTCCTCCTATGCAGTTTTGCATATGGAATTAGTAGAATGCAGTATGCCATGAAACCCAAGGCCTGCAGTATTTCCTTGCAGATAAGTGGGTTTTTGTTGCCAATTTCTTGAAGTAAGAGGTCCGTTGCCTTTGTCTGGCGTGAGAATAGCCATCTGGGCAGTTGCATTAAAGCTTGCACCCAGGAATATTACCTCTTGAGAGGGCACTAGTTTTGATTTCTTTTTGTTTACTGTGTACCCTAGGCAAACTAGCAATCTTTTTACAAACGCCAGATACTTTAGAATAATGTCCTTGCTCTCTGCTTGAACAAGGCAGTCGTCCAAGTAGGGATATATTTGAATTCCTTTTTATCTGCAAAATGCAATTACTGGTGCCAGGCATTTTGTGAAGACCCTAAGCAGTAGATGTTTCCAAAGGGCAGTGCAGAGAATTGGTAATGCATTGAGCCTGCTATGAATCTGAGGTATCTTCTGCAAGACTGTCTGATTGGGACATGCAGGTATGCCTCCTTGAGGTCCAAAATAACTAGCAAAGCCTTGCCCAGCATCGGCAGAAGTTGATGTAGTGTTAACATTTTGGAACATCCAGGAAAGTATTTAGGATTGACAGGTCCAGTATTGGTCTCCAGGCTTTGTCCTTTCTGGGTACTAAGAAAAGTCTCGAGTAAAATCCTTGTCCCTGTTCTTGCTCATGCTGTAATGGAGCATCCAATAATTTTACTTTAACATGGTCAGGTAAACTTTGTTCTGTCAACCAAGCATGCCTTTGAATAACAGAGCCTGTAACTGCGGCTCTACAAGAAGCCTCTAATGAATCAAAACCACATTGCAGAGTATTCTTTCCCACTTGTTCATCTGCATGCAATAAATCCTGCATTTCCTTACAGTTAGGACCTTCTGTATTTGAAACCATTTTCTGTTTTAACAATGACATGAGGTACTGTTGGTATTTAAGCATGTGAAACTGACAGTTTAAAGCTCTTACAGCTAAAGTAGCAGAAGTGTAAACTCCCCCCCCCCCCATCTGTCCAGAGCTCTGGAATCCCTGTCCGAGGGGACAGGATTTTTAGCAGTGGAAGCCTTAACCCCTTTAGGACCCTGAGAAATTGTTTTTGGGTCTGCAGCTGGGTTTTTGTAAAGAAATTTATGAGAGTCAGGGACTCTGTAGTACCAGTCTGGCTTGACTGGTGCAGGGGTAAAAAAATCAGGAGACAGACTGGATTCAGAAAAAACATCATCAACAATATCAAGCACAGGGGGGATAGCCAGGGGCCTGTGCTGAGGCAATAAAAGGAAGTCTCTGAGCTTTTTCTTGGATTCTGAATAATCCTGGCTCTCCCAATGAAAATGCTCCCTCATGGTGTGCACGGTTTCCCCAAAAGAATAATCTTGTATGGAGAGGCTGAAGGTATGGACTCTTCTGCATCAGAGTCCTCATAGGGAGGGAGAGAATATCCCTGATCAGAAGAGGAAATGGAAACCTGGTCAGAGGAATCCTAATCAGTGTCTTGCCTAGGCCTTTTGTCAGGAGGGGGATGGGAATCCCCGATTAAAGTAATTAGGTCTTTGGCCATTTTAAGCATCTGTTTCTTTGGCATGGATGACTGTTCTGGAGAATGCTCTACTTGTTTCCTCGTCTTTAATGGTGTTTTTGACTTTGCCTTTGGTTGCTGTAGTGGGCTTAATGGTAAGCTGTGAAGGTCTGAAAAGACCCTCAGAAGCCGATGCCTGCTCAGCGGCTCCGGACCCATCTGAGAGTATAGTTTCTGAAGGCCCAATACCTTGAGTTTCCACAGGCCTCGGTGTCTCCACGTGGCGGTCGGCTACGGCCTGTGGCTCTGAGGTAGCAGGTTGTCAGGGGCTGCAAAAGCACCTCACTGAGAACCAGCGAACTGGCGACTGGCCTAGAAGAGGCGGAGTCTGTTTTGGACCTCGGATGCCTGTCCTTTTCTTTGCATTTTTTATAAATTCCGGTTGTTGGTTGTTCAGACGGCATTATGTAATTAAACCTTCGGCCAAAATAATGTAAAGTAAAATTAAACAGACGTTTAATAGTGCATTTATTGAATCCATCACAAAACGGACAACTAGTGACGTCGTGGTCAGGGCCTAGGCAAGGAATACAGTAAGAATGAAAGTCCTTATAAGGTATTTGCTTCCCACAAGAAATAAAACTATTAACTTTTACTGACATCTGTCTGGAGCAAGAAAAAGTTTCCTCAACGGGGTACTTAGCTTTATTGAAGACTTCGGTTCTGAAACTCAATTTTGAAAATCTCAGGAGTCGGCCGACCGGCATTTGTGAACTGCTTTTGCTTCGGGCAATCGCGGCGCAAGAAAGACTGGAAGAAAATGGCGCCTGTTGCAAATTTTATACCCCTGGCTGGCACTGGCGTCAGGGAAGAA
>NW_025053709.1:0-10148 GCF_019279795.1 Protopterus annectens | reverse complement strand
AACCCCATTTCTTCTGGATTGGCCATTTTGGACTCCTCCCAGCGCCCCAACAGCTGTGCTCAAAGCAACGTCCCTCTTCTACTCACTCATTCTGACTGACAAAACGATCACAGTCTACAATCGTTTCTGCTGTGTATTCCCGCCTATGGGGAAACTTATATATGCCGATTTTCCCTTTTATTTCTCTGATTGGCCATTTTGGAATTGTATCTACTTCACTGAAAATGCTTTATCATGCTCCATTCTGGATTTTATCCCATATATATGCTATTTCTGCATTTCTAGGTATTGCTGTCATGGCTTAGTGGTTTAGTAGAAAAAACAACTAGGCAGGATTCACCAAACACGATTTATTCTGGGAAAATCAAAGCACTCTGACGTCTCGGCCTTCGCCTTCCAGGAGTATAACACAAGTAAAACCATCAGATCTTATATACAGGTTGAGTCAATTAAACAGATAATTAAACAATCAACATACTAAAAATCAATCAATTAGACAACATTTTCCAATTAAAATCTTCATTAAGTCCATTTGGATATAAAGTTTTAAACTTTAAAATATAGACAGTTTCCTTATATAATAACAGCTGTTTAATTCTTAACATATCTCTATCATTATTAAATACTTGCTCCAAAATTGAAGCTTTAAGCAGCCTTTCATCACTATTATGCTTTTCAAAAAAATGTCGGGCAACAGGGCTCTCATTCTTAACGTTAATTATGTCCCTGACATGCTCTAATAATCTTACTTTGAAAGGTCTCTTTGTTTCCCCAATGTAAAGTTTCTGACAGGGACATGTTAATGCATAAATAACCCCCTCTGTTTTACAACTAAAACAACCATGAACTTTAAAAGGGATATCATTTATATAATCAAAACTACAAGTAACAAAGCTGCATGCTTTGCATTTCCCACACTGATAGGTTCCTTTTAGTCTAACTTGTTCTATCATTATGTCTGTAGGGGCACTAAATCTATTTCGTACCAAAAGATCTTTAATACTTCTACCCTTTCTATATGAAAATTTTAAATTTGCATTTAACCATGATTTAACATCATTTAAAGAGCTAAAATATTTCCAGAACATTGAAACATTCTTAACAAATTCAGGGGTATAGCAACCATAAGTAGTGACAAAATACATAACTTCACCATATACTTGTTTTTTCCACTTTTTTTGACCAACACAAACTTCAGATCTCCTTTTCTGCATAATATTTTCTTTACTATAATTATTAACATAGTCCCATAATTTATTGAGACATTCATCCAAACAAGATGTACTATATCCTCTCACTAAAAATGAGTTATAAACTGAATCTAACTCATTTTTAAATATTCTTTCATCATTACATAATCTAAAGCTTCTTAACATTTCCCCATAGGGTAAAGAATATTTAATGTGGGGAACATGTCCACTTGTGCCATGTACATATGAAGTAGGGCCTTCAAACTTTCTATTTACAGAAGTTGTTAATTTGTAGCCACTAGAAATATCCAGGATAACATCCAAAAACGGAATTTGTGGGCCCATTGTTAACCCATCAAAGTCCAGACCAAATCTGTTACATTTCAAATCTGAAATAAATTCTACAGCCATAGATTGTCCCCCTTCTACCAAAAAAATTAAATCATCTACATATCTATAGTATTTAATGACATGATCTTGAAAAAACCTATGTTTATAAATGTACTCATACTCAAAAAGTCCCATGGCCAAATTAGCATACATGGGGGCAAATGAAGCCCCCATGGCTGTGCCCTGTTTCTGACGATACATAATACTGTTAAATTCAAAATAATTATTTGTTAAAGAAAAATGTATTAACTCAATAACAAACTCTGAGACGGGTGACTGACCCAAAAACCGTCTCAGTGCCTCTAATCCAAAATCATGACTTATATTAGTGTAAAGGCTTTTAACATCCACTGACAACCAATATAAGTTTTTATTCCATTTTATATCCTTAATTCTATTCAAAAAATCAAAAACATCCATTAAAAAGAAGGTAATTTTTTAACATAAGAAATCAAATAATCATGTAAAAAGATACCTATATTTCTTAGGAAATAATTATGACCAGAAACTATAGGGCGACCTGAGGGTTTATTGAGACTTTTATGAATCTTGGGGAGGCAATAAAAATATGCCCTACTACAACCTTCTGTCTGAAATTTATTTTTTACATCTTTCATCTCAAAATAACCCAATCTATAACCCTTATGTATCAGGTCATTGTATTGTAATATAGCATCATGATATTTATCTACCTCACATTTTTCATAAATATTTTTGTCATTAAGATGTTGCATACACATGTTTTAAATAATCCATACTATTTAGGACAATAACTTGTTGCCCTTGTCAGCAGGTTTAAAAACAATATTGTTTTTCTTACTAAGATTCATTAAAATCTTCCATTCCTGTTTTGACATATTATATTCAATATTACTATTATTCAACATGAATTCATGATATCCCATTTCTAAAGAATGGTTAACCATTTTAGTAAAGTTGGAAACATCATGGTTAGAAACCAAAGGAAAAAAATTACTTTTTGAAGGATCCTTTTCAGTGTTAAGCTTAACATAAGCATTAGTAAATTCATCCGACATGCAAGAATAAAAACTGTTATTAGAACTAGAATCATCAGAATTTGAATCAACACATTGGTTATTGATATTTAAACTAAAAAAGTATTTCAAATACAGTTTCCGACTAAATTTATATATGTCCATTTGCATATCATGCAACCTGGAAACTACAGTTGGAATAAATTTTAAACCTAAATTCAGTACTGAAAGTTCCTCATTACTGAATTCATAATTAGATAAATTTACAACGTAACTATTCAATGAATTAAATGTCTCACTACCATCTCCCTCGTTTAAAGCCTCCCCGTTTCGTCGGCTCTGAAGGAGTGTAGTCCTGGTATTCAGCTGGCGTTTGTGCCTTGAGTTATCTCTCTGCTGTTGTGGATATTCTGCACGAAAATTCTGTCTTAGATGCTCAGGATTCTCTGCTGATGGTAAATGTGGAAAATCCATGTCCAATCCATCGTCTTCATAAGATGTATAGCCATTCTCTGAGGCAGAAGCTGAGGAATTCAAGGAGCGTACTCTGTCAGCTTCCTGTTGAAACCTCACGTGTTTACGCCCCTTGTTGCGATTGGTTCTCGATACAAACGCCTTATTTAACTCATAGTCACGCAGATCTCTTATCAGTTTACCTTTTTTACGATCAATAAGTGTCAGTTCATAATCTTTCAGTTTATCATTCATTTGTTTAAGAAACTCATCCAGGAAATATGTAGACACACACTTGGATATGTCATTGCACATTTTTTTAATATCAGCACACAGTTCTTTTTGCTTTAAACTGTCACGTTCTACAAGAATGTGTAGCCATTGTGTAGTACAGTTGTGAGCTGCAGCAACCCATCTTTTGTGAAACAAAACTTCCGATTCTTTAGAAAGATCAAAGGGTGTGGTGGGATCTTTAAAAGCCCTTAATCCCCTGGGCGTTATCTCAGTATCAATATAACGTTGTAAGCGCATATGTTGAAAAAAGTGGCAGTTTCTTTGATCATTTTTTTCTCTAGATTCTCAAGAAGAGACTTATGTTCTGCATTGTCGGGTACAAGGTTCTTTCTGCCAAAACTACAGAAAGGATTAGGGAAGCATTTTTTGCGTTCATCTTCCCACTTGTCCCATAACATATTGCCTTTATCAATGCCAGTTCTAGTTGTTAATTGCCTCTCACCTCTGTCCATGGCATTGCTGACAAAACTGTCTAAGGAGAGCTGTGAGCCATCCATGGTGTCACGTAGCACCCGTGGAAACTGTGCCAATGAATCTGAAGTCATGAACCAACAAGAACAACAGCACCAAAACTGAAGAAGTAGAAAAAACAACTAGGCAGGATTCACCAAACACGATTTATTCTGGGAAAATCAAAGCACTCTGACGTCTCGGCCTTAAGCCTTCAGGAGTATAACACAAGTAAAACCATCAGATCTTATATACAGGTTGAGTCAATTAAACAGATAATTAAACAATCAACATACTAAAAATCAATCAATTAGACAACATTTTCCAATTAAAATCTTCATTAAGTCCATTTGGATATAAAGTTTTAAACTTTAAAATATAGACAGTTTCCTTATATAATAACAGCTGTTTAATTCTTAACATATCTCTATCATTATTAAATACTTGCTCCAAAATTGAAGCTTTAAGCAGCCTTTCATCACTATTATGCTTTTCAAAAAAATGTCGGGCAACAGGGCTCTCATTCTTAACGTTAATTATGTCCCTGACATGCTCTAATAATCTTACTTTGAAAGGTCTCTTTGTTTCCCCAATGTAAAATTTCTGACAGGGACATGTTAATGCATAAATAACCCCCTCTGTTTTACAACTAAAACAACCATGAACTTTAAAAGGGATATCGTTTATATAATCAAAACTACAAGTAACAAAGCTGCATGCTTTGCATTTCCCACACTTATAGGTTCCTTTTAGTCTAACTTGTTCTATCATTATGTCTGTAGGGGCACTAAATCTACTTCGTACCAAAAGATCTTTAATACTTCTACCCTTTCTATATGAAAATTTTAAATTTGCATTTAACCATGATTTAACATCATTTAAAGAGCTAAAATATTTCCAGAACATTGAAACATTCTTAACAAATTCAGGGGTATAGCAACCATAAGTAGTGACAAAATACATAACTTCACCATATACTTGTTTTTTCCACTTTTTTTGACCAACACAAACTTCAGATCTCCTTTTCTGCATAATATTTTCTTTACTATGGTTTAGTACCTTGACCCTAGTGCATGGTATCCTGGGTTCGAATCTGGCAACTGATTTTTGATTTTCCTGACAGAAATGAGTTGAGACCTGTCAATCAAACATGCCAAAAGCACTTTTAAGCACTTAAAACCAGGTCTGCGCTCGTTTCTTGTGGAGCTTCTATCGCACTGGCAGTTAGCTTAGGGCGCCAGCGCAAACGGTGTGCGCTGGGATAAACCTTAATTGGCTAGTGACACACATGTTCAGCTAAGCACAGCTAGTTGCAAACAGTTTCACTCTGTTAAACCGATGCCTAGCAACAGGCACGCAGTTTGCAGCTTTTAAGCACTACTCAGCTTCACGGGCACTCCGTCTCACAGCAGCTTAGCTATCAGTACATTTCTGACTATTTTTGTTATTGTGTTACTTCAGAATATATGCTCTGTTTCATTCCATTTTACAAAAGGGAATACATTTACATGTGTACAATACTGTCAGGGGGCTTTTTAGTGCTTATTTACAAAAAAAAAAAAAAAAGGTTGTTGTGGGGGCTCAAACCCTGCCTGCCTACTCTTAGGCCAGCAACTCTACCGCTAAGCTATTATTTCTTGGCTTACTTTCCATATTTAGTTCTTATATCCTTTTCCACTGATTGCTAACTGTGATTGCGCTAGTAGCTTACACCCAGCGCCTGGCGCACACAGTAGCAAACATTCTGAGGTTTTAAAAAAAAAAAAGGTTTTAATTTAATTTTATTACATCTCTTCACTTTATACAGTGATGATGGTCTATCGGGGCATGTGTTGTGTAGTGTGTTTATGCTTTCCATGGCCTCTCTCGTGGCTGTTTACTTTCAGCCATTCTAGTCTTCGAGCGTGTCCGCTTGCGGGGCTTAGCCTACTGACACGCCCTACTCTCTTACACGGACCATGTAAGAGTTACTAGTGTGATTCAGCATGCCTCATGCACCTCATGCATATGCATGACATGCTGACATCACACAGTTTCACTGCAGCCTCCGTGTAAGAGTTATAACTCTTACACGGAGGCTTCCTGAATCTGGCCCATAGACATAATACACATACCCAAGATAATATCCAAAGAATTATAACTACTATAGATATCCTAAATAGAGATGAAAAAGGAGGCTCTTATAATCACTCTTGATATTGAGAAGGCCTTTGACTCATTAAACTGTAATTGTCTTTTTAAAATTCTAGAATTATATAAATTCCCCACTCAATTCATTACTTTTATAAAAAATATTTACTATAATAATTTAGCATATATAAAATTAGGTCCATTTACATCGGAATCAAGTAAAATTACTAAATGTACCAAACAGGGATGCCCAATGTCTCCAATTTTATTCGCTTTAGCAATAGAACCCCTTTCTTTGGCAATTCAGTCAGATCAGTTTGAAGTCAGATATGGAGTCTGCAACTTTTACAGCGTGGGTTCTGTCAGTGACCCAGTTGGCAAATCATCTTGTGATGTAGGGATTTATACCTAGTTTAGTGAGTTTAGCTATAATTCCAGAATGGGGGATGGTGTTGAAAGCCTTGGCAAGGTCAAGATAGGCTGTGAGAACCACCTTACCCTCATCTATGGCTTTGGTGACTGCCTCAAAGAAGTCTATCAGGTTCAGAAGGCATGATCTGCCTTTCACAAACCCGAACTTGGTGGGGTCCAGGGTTTGGTGGTTAGCAATGTCTTTTTTTATGAGTTCTATAATGATATGTTCCATGACCTTGCAGACCAGGCTCGTCAGGCTAATGGGGCGATAGTTTCCAGGATCAGTGGTGGCTCCCCCTTTGTGGAGTGGGATAAATGTTGCTGTGCGCCATTCAGTGGGCACAAAACCTGATGTGAGAATATGATTGAACATGTTACTTAGGTGGGGAGCCAGTTACTTCTGAAGTTCATGTAAAATGCAGCATGGGATGTTGTCTGGTCCCATGGATGCTGTGTTTTTTGGTTTTAGAGATTGCAGATTTTACCTGCATTGATGTGATTACAGGAACTCTGCATTCTTCTTGTATAGATATGGGCCCTTTAGGGGGTGAGAGGGTGGTAAAGTTAGCACTGAACCTATCTGCCAGGATGTTGGCAATATCAGTTGGTTCTGTAATTTTCGTGCCATTGTACTGTAACTCAGAGCAGATCTGTGTGTTGCCACTGAGATTCTTGGCATAGCTATAGAATGCTTTGTAGTTGCCCTTAGAATCAGTGGCAATTTTGTTTTCAACCACCAGATTGGCTTCCTTTTTTTGTGGGATAGCATCTTGGTTCTGTTTGGGATAGTATGATCCATGCACTCGTGTAAGTGCTTATAGACTGCATTTGTGTAGGATTCAGCAATCGTAACTGTATTGTCCATCTGCATGGGTGTCATGAAGTTCACCACTTCTGTCTTAAGAAGCATGAAGTTGGCTTTGTAGAAATTTTTTATCATGGTTTCCTTAATGGTGGGTGGGGGCAGGATGTGAATATCTAGGGTGATTAGCTTATGGTCAGATCTGACCAACTTGGAGTTGATTTTAGGTGTGAAACACTGGTCACTCATGTTGGTAATGACTAGGTCTAGAATATTTTTGCCCCTGGTGGGGGTGTGGATAAGTTGATCCAGGTCATTGGAATTTATGAATTCCAGAAAGCATTGAGTGAAGGAATTGGTACATGAGTATTCTTCCCAGTTAAGGGTGGGGTAGTTGAAATCGCCCATTATTAGGGTGTTTGGTTGAACCCTAATATTTTCCAGTATATCAAGAAAAGAGAAGTGGGAATCCTGTGGCATGGTGAGGGATCTGTAGCAAGCTACAATTCGGATTGGAGTTTTGCCCAGAGTTAGTTGCACTTGGATAACCTCGGATGCATTATGCTGCGCAATTAGTCTGGAGGTGTAGACATCCTTATTGAATATGGACGGGTTCCTATTGGAACATCAAATTTTCAATTGGTCAAATCATTAAAAGGTCGACCTTTAATGATCAAACAATTGAAAATTCGAAGTCTTCAAAATAAACATTAAGTCCCCCTGCACCCCCCCACACCCCGCTACTTAAATATACCAACTCCGAGATTGTGCCACAGTGTAGGAATGGGAAATCTTCCCTTTATGCACCATAGTTCATTAAAGTGCAATCTCGGAGTTGGTATATTTAAGTAGTGGGGGGTGGGGGGTGCAGCCCCCCCAGTGCTTTAACCTGTCAGGGTATTTCTTTGTTTTATTTTTATTTATTTATTTTTTTTAATTTCTAAGTTACGGAACTTCGATCATATGGTGTCGACCATATGGTATTTGAAGTTCCGTGACTTCGATTTTGTAATAGGTAACCAATATGGATACACCTCCACCTTTGTTGTTCTGGTCCAGGTTAGATGGCCGAAAAGTTTGGTATGAGTTATAGCCTGGTAATACTGGGGTGCTCTCTAGAGCCTTGAACCAGGTCTCAGTCACTGCACAGATATCGATGTTCGCCATTTTAAGGAGTGTCTCGAGTGAGTGCATTTTGAGATTTTCACTTCTAGCATTGAGTAGCATTACCCTCAGTTTTTGCTTGCATGTTCCTGTTATGGTGGTGAATTTGTCATTTGAACCTTGCCTAAAAAAAGGTACCACGGGGGCGGAAAGAGCCTTAGCCAGTATCCTGAATCCCAGGGGTGACAGGTGCAGGCCATGTCTGGCAAAGCATCGTGGTCTGTCGACCATGTCTTCCTCGGCAGACAGATACTGGATCCCCTTAGAATGACACCAGAAGCTTAGCCAATTGTTGAAGTCAATAATTTTGTCCTTGTACTGCCGTATCATTCTGGGTGACGGCAGGATGCTACTCGGGTCTAGTCTCATACCTGCCTGGGTTACAAGATCAGAGAGCTCTTCCACGTCTGTTTTTATGTAGTCCAGGGAGGTAGGGAGGGTGGCCTAATGGTTAAGGTGTTTGCCTTACAAACACAAGGTACATGGTTTGAGTCTTACAAGGGATAATTGGCTAGGCTTAAAATGGCTTGCAAGGGCAGTTAGCCTAGTACTAACCTATGAACATCTCAGGTCATTCACACCAACATGGACAATGACAGAGTCATATTTGTACTTGTGGAGTGACCTGAGTGCATGGGTTATGTGGCGGATCCTGGCACCCTGAGACAGGCAGACTAACAGTAACCTTCTCCCTTGTTTAGCCTGGTGAGTGGGACATCAGTGTACCTGACTGTAGAGTCACCTATGACTAGTGTGTTGAGTACGTTGGTTTGCCTCATGGGCTGTGGTTTATTGGTGCAGTGAGTCTGTTGGCTATGTGTCATTTGTGTTGCATTGGGGGTGGAGGTTGCTTGCGTTTCTGTTTTGGAGGTCTCTGTTGCTTGAGCAGATTATTATTGAGAGCCTCTGTGAATACTTTTGTGTTTCTATGTGAGGATTTTGGTGGTGTAGGTTTAGTGGGACTATGTGATGAGTGTGGTGTGGTGCAAGTGTTTACTTTCTCCTCTTGACTGTCAAGTTTAGTCTTGGTTGGAGAGAGCTTTACCTCCAGTTTGGCTAGATAAGTGCATCTCTCACAGGTTGTGGTGCTGGGTGGTAGGGGCAGAGGGTTGTCTGTGTACATGAGGTAATTGCTGCATTGCCTCAAGATGCCCAGATTCATCAGCTAGACAGAAGAGAACACTGTATAGCTCTCTATCTATCTATCTATCTATCTATCTATCTATCTATCTATCTATCTATCTATCTATCTATCTATCTATCTCTCCAGCATGTTCTATGTATGTCATAGTCTACACTGTGGGGCCTGGATCAGGTAACTCTAGTCCTATATGACATATGGAGGAGCAGCATTTTTATCATATTTGGGTCAGAAATAGCCCTGTAAGGCATACATAAGTTATCTTGAAGCAGTCTATATAGTGCTGAGTAAAATGACAGCTACTTCTGTCTGTCCGTATAAGACACAGGTTTGAGACCTTGATATTTCTTATTTAGAAATCTCTGAAGTCTTTCAAGTTTCTGCAGGTGTCTGGTACAGTACCTACAAAAGGGAGCATTATATTCAAGAATAGGCCTGAGGAGGGGTGTGTATAGGAGATTTAGAACTGAATTTGATATTGCTGCTATTGCTGTGATAATCTGATGTGAGATGTACAATACCTTCCTCACCACAGTAACCACATGTTGCAGTTGATTTGTGTTCCCAAGTCTATCAAAACAGAATTGGTGATTAAGGCATTCTGAGTTATTTCATAATAAGTGGGAACATTGCTGCTAATGAAGGAGAGGATGATGAATTTATTAGAAGTTTGTTCATGAGCACATCTTTGTCATCAGTCTTCAGTCTGTGTAAGCCCTTTTGAA
>NW_025053708.1:0-10460 GCF_019279795.1 Protopterus annectens | reverse complement strand
TTAACTGATTTCGTTAATTTTTTTTTGCCAGTTTCATAAGAAAATGTAAATTGTTTTTAAGGGGGCTTCTAGGGGCATTTTCCCAACCCCTTTTGTTTTTTTTTTTGCTTTTGAGGAAAAAATACTTTTGAAAGTTGTTTTAAGAGGAAAAGCAAAGGTGAAATTTGATTTGGGGGTAAAATTACAAATAGGGCACTCTGGATTCTGGCTTAACCTCGCCGTTCCAGGTACGACCGTTTATTGTTTTAGCTTCCTATGCATTTCAAGCATGCTCTTTGCATAGAGAAAAAAATACCTATGGAAAGTTTGGGCTGCTCTTTTCTCCGAGGCGAAAAGGCCAGGAGCCTGAAACTCTGCAGGTGTGTAGGGTACAAATCCATCCTACAAGAAAGGGTAGGGGCAATCCTGGTTCACCAAGCTCTAACTGCCACCCGGTTTCAGTACCGACCGATTGACATTTTAGCCTCCCTATGCATTTTTGAGCATTGTTTTCGTACAGAGAAAATACGTAGTGGAAAGTTGTTCTTTTCTCCAAGGGGAGAAAAAAGCTAAGAGGCTGAAACTCCTGCAGCAGGTGTGTAGGGTACAATCCACTTCCTACAAATTGGGGTAGGGCAATCATGGTTGAAAACGCTGCTGGCTTTACTCGCCAGTTTGTATGACCGCTTATTGTTTTGGCCTTTCTTCTGCATTTCCAAGCATGTTTCTGCATGGTGTTTACCTATTCGTCTGTTTTTCTCAAGAGGGAAAAAAGCTACTGGGAGGCTGCCAGCAACTCTGCAGGTGTGTAGGGTACAAATCTCCTGCAGGGACAATCCTATGGTTCTCAGGCTTAACTTTTACCAAGTTTCACTATGACCGTTTATTGTTTTTAGCTTTCCCTATGCATTTTGAGAATGTTTCTGCATAGAGAAAAAATACGTGTGGAAAGTTGTTTTTCTCCAAGAGGGAAAAAGCTAAGAGGCTGAAACCCTGCAGGTGTGTAGGGTACAATCCCTACAAACGGGTAGGGCAATCCTGGTTCTGGCTTAACTGCCAGTTTCAGTATGACCGTTTATTGTTTTTAGCTTTCTTTCTGCATTTCAAGCATGTTTCTGCATAGAGAAAAAAATACCTATTGAAAGCTGTTTTTCTCCAAGAGGGAAAAAGCTAGGAGGCTGAAACTCTGCAGGTGTGTAGGGTACAATGGTAGGGCAATCCTGGTTCTGGCTTAACTGCCAGTTTCAGTATGACCGTTTATTGTTTTTAGCTTTCCCTATGCATTTCAAGCATGTTTTTGCATAGAGAAAAAATACCTATGGAAAGTTGTTTTTCTCCAAGAGGGAAAAAGCTAGGAGGCTGAAACTCTGCAGGTGTGTAGGGTACAATCAACCCTACAAAGGGTAGGGCAATCCTGGGTCTGGCTCAACTGCCAATCTCAGTATGACCATTTATTGTTTTTAGCTTTCCCTATGCATTTCAAGCATGTTTTTGCATAGAGAAAAAAAAATGAAAGCATGAGCCTAAATGTTGTCAAAATAGGATTGAAATGACTTCCGATCAAGCAGAATATTAAATTTAAAATGTTAAAATGTTGCTTATAACACTAAAATAAAGAACGAGAAAACGAGCACTTTCCATAGAGGCAGGAAAAGCTGCCATTTCCTGCCCGCAGGAAAGATACTATTTATTTTGGTCTTGACCAAAACTGTCAAACAACCGCGGATTTCATCAAATGTATGTAAAGTTAAACAAAGTGGTTTTTTAAGTGCAAATACTCAGAATATGCCTAAAGATTCACAAAAACAAGATTAGAGAGTGTCAGATCTCATAATATGTAAGCAATAATACAAAATGTGGTATTTAACAGTGATAATATAGAAACTCAGAAAGCGAGATCCATAGCCCGAGGGGAGAAGCCGCCGTGCATTTCCCTGCCCACCCGTAGGCACTATTTCTGGCTTGCAAACTGTCATACAACCGCGGGAGACATCCAATGCATCTAGTGTTGAACAAAATGTTTTGTTTGGTGCAAAAAATGAAAATATGCTAACAGAACGACAAAATAGAGGTTTAGAAGGTGTCAGATCACACAATATGCATGCAAAAATACAAAATGTGATGTTTAACAATAAAAATGCAGAACCTGAAAAAAGAACCATAGCGGCAGGAGAAGCTGCTTTTTCCTGAATTCACAGGAGAACACTATTTTTAAAACGGCTTGAAACTTACCAAGTTTCAGCCGCATGACCGTTTATTCTATTGTCCTTCCCTTATCCATTTCAAGCATGTTTCTGCATAGAGAAAAATTCAACTGGAAACTCTTGACTTTCCAATAAGCAATGTCTAAAAATGAAAGTAAGAAATCGTCAAACAAATATGGCATCCATGTAGGTTAGCAGGAATTGTTTTATTCCAAGCGAGTAAGCAGCTTTTAAGCCAAAGGCTATTTCTTCAGACTTTTACACAAACTAAAACTTTGAAATATCACTTTTAAAACCAACAAAAGCTTCTGATAGGATCTCTATGATCACATGTTTACTTCTATTTAAAAATACAGAGGTTCAATTAATCTCTAATTCCATAAATGTTATCCTGTTCAGCTAAGTGAAATACTAGTATATTCAAAGTATGAACTAAATAGTTCAAAATAAACATACATATACAATGCATCGGTGGAATTTAAAACACACATTATATTACTTTAAAACAATCGAAAGTGTATCTCAGGCAGTGGCCGGTTTCATATTTACTTATCATTCTCATAGTAGCACTTTAGAAAAGATCTCAGCGTACTGAACTTTCAAACAGTACTTTATATATCAAAAAAGCCTTACTTCAAATTTGGTCAGTATATCCTGTAAGCGGCTTGTGAAAAGTACATATATTTACAAAGTGTGACTTTAGGTATTTCCGTGTTTTACTGGAAGTTCATATAATAATTCCAGGGTAAAACTTCATGAAAACTTGTCAACCTTAATTACAGGAGATTAAAAAATCTTGTATCACATTAGCTAGAGCTATTTCCGTAAGATCATATTTCTTAAAACACATTTTAAAATTACTTATTCTCTTGCAAATTCCAATTTGTCTTTTAAAACTTACAGCATAACAGAGTATTCCCTTGCATTGTATCGCCTGGCTGGTCTTGAATGTAAAACAAAAAGAAACTGCTGTGCAGATACTTACATTATACAAGCTATGCGTTCATAAAAATATAAACATTCTCTCTATTTAAAAAGCGATTAGGCTTACACAATAGGTATATTAATATAACGGATGGCGAGTATTTCAATATTAAGCTCTCGCTTCGTTCATGTAGTCCCTTCAGTCTCGTAATGTCAAGGACATAATATATTTTCAGGATGTATTAACTTATAACTTATTAAAAAATGTGGGTGGGAGAATGCTTCAACTTAATGAGCGAAGCTAAGCAAATAACAAACATTCCATATACAAACAGGGCAAATATCTTAATAGTTAACTTGACTCTCGGACAAATCCACAATGGTGGAAATAAGCAGCACTGACCTATGCAACCATTAATTGCACTTTATAATCTTTACATCCCTGATAACCAAATTAAAATATAGACATCG
The DNA here is from genome assembly GCF_019279795.1 of Protopterus annectens. Lineage (NCBI taxonomy): Eukaryota > Metazoa > Chordata > Ceratodontiformes > Protopteridae > Protopterus > Protopterus annectens. The sequence goes on along the minus strand of NW_025053708.1, from coordinate 6,882 downwards.
TGAAATAGTGAAACTCTTATCCGGTATGTGATAAAGCGTTTTAAATATGTGTGAGGGAGGAATATATAGGGGAGGAAAGTGGGAGTTATTTCTTGAACATTTATTCTGGTAACCCCGAGTGGCATCCTGAGGTGTCTTGCATTAGTTTTTATAAACAGTACCTTTCAATACTAAATATAGACATGCAAAGATTCATTTTTTGTGACAAGTGTTGTAAGTATATAAAATGTCCATAATATGTCTGAGTATATAAAAAATAAAAAATAAAAAATAAGTCATCTACATCATGGTCATAATGTTGTGGGCCAAATGTACCTAAATGATGTAAAATTTTTGAAACAGTTAGTGGGGGATCTCTTTACCTGCGTAACCTTCTACTTTTCAGAAATGGCTTTAATTGGACTTTATCATTAAGGCCTGGTGGTTTATCGGACCTTAATCTTATAATCCATCTTGTTTCTTGTTCTAATGTTCTGTTAATTAGGTCACCACCTCTGAATCCTTCATACACACATTGAATGGCACAGAATTTAAAGGAATGACTGGTACCAGTTGATCTTTTATGTCTAGCCAATGCATTGGTTTCAGTACCTACTCTAAGGTGGTACGTGTGTTCCCTAATCCTCTCCTTGAATGATCTATTTGTTTTCCCTATGTAGTAACTTTTACATCCTGAACATTTCGCCATATATATTACATTTTTACTTGCAAGACACCCCAAGATGCCACTCGGGGTTACCAGAATAAATGTTCAAGAAATAACTCCCACTTTCCTCCCCTATATATTCCTCCCCTACATATTCCGCTTTATCACATACCGGATAAGAGTTTCACTATTTCACGATGTCTATATTTTAATTTGGTTATCAGGGATGTAAAGATTATAAAGTGCAATTAATGGTTGCATAGGTCAGTGCTGCTTATTTCCACCATTGTGGATTTGTACGAGAGTCAAGTTAACTATTAAGACATTGCCCTGTTTGTATATGGATGTTTTGTTGCTTCGTTCATTGTTGAAGCATTCTTCCACCCACATTTTTGTAAGTTATGTGTACATCCTGAAATATTTATGTCCTTGATTATGAACGCAGACTGAAGGGACTAAGGCATGAACGAGCGGAGAGCTATTGAAATGCTTTCAGTCATCCATGATGTTTCAATACCTATTATGCTTCCTAATCGGATTTTTTTAAATAGAGAGAATGTTTATATTTTTATGAACGCTGTATGTGTAATGAAGTGCAATCGCACTAATAGCGTTCTCTTTTTTTGTTTTACATTCAAGAATCAGCCAGGCGCATACACGCAAGGAATACTCTGTTATGCTGTAAGTTTTAAAGACAAATTGGAATTTGCAGAGAATAAGTAATTTTAAAATTGTTTTTAAAATATGATCTTTACGGAAATAGCCTAGCTAATGTGATACAAGTTTTTAATCTCCTGTAATTGTTGACTGTTTTACGAGTTTACCCTGGGTATTATGAACTTCCAGTAAAACACGGAAATACCTAAAGTCACACTTTGTAAATATGTGCACTACAAGCCGTTTGGGATATACTGACCAAATTTGAAGTGGGCTTTTTGATATATACTGTTTGAAAGTTCAGTACGAGATCTTTCTAAAGTACTATGAGATGATAAGTAAATATGACAATGCTCTGAGATACACTCGATTGTTTAAAGTAATATAATGTGTGTTTGGGCACCGATGCATTTTATATGTATGTTTATTTTGAACTATTTAGTTCATACTTTGAATATACTAGTATTTCACTTAGCTGGAACAGGATAACATTTATGGAATTGAGACTAATAATTGTAGTCTCTGTATTTTTTAAATGAAGTAAACATAACTTGATCATGAGAGATCCTATCCTAGAAGCTTTTGTTGGTTTTAAAAGTGATGTTCAAAGTTTTGGATTTGTGTAAAAGAGTCTGAAGAAGCCTTTGGCAGAAAAGCGCTTTTCGTTTGGAATAAACAATTTGCTAACTTACATGGATATATTTGTTTGAATTTCTACTTTCATTTTATTGCTTATTGGAAAGAATCAGAAGCTTCTCTTTGGACTGAGTTTTACTAGTGTTTTTAAAAGCGTGAGTTATCCTACCTCAACTAACAGCAGCTCTGCGTTTTGGATTTAATGTATTTACTTCTTATTTTTTGTCAGAGTTGCAGAGAGATGAGGATGGCGAGATAAGTAATGTGAATATTGAACTGCCATATGTACCGAGGAGTGTTAAGAACCCACACTTCAAGTGTCCTGGACAGATTTAAGACATGTGTCTCAGAGGTTTTCTAAACCTACTCATGGACTTTAATCCAGTTTTCGTAGATGGAGGGACTGATACTCAGTTTGGTATGATTTAACTTGGACATTTCCAAAGACTTACATGAATTAGAGACTGTGTTTTACTAAATTAATCCAAACTACAAGTTCAGAGACATTATTTTGGAAGTATGTTTAAATAAATGCAAATCATACCTCATTGAAGTAGGCTAAGAGTACTAAAAGATGCCCACCTCTGGTACTTCATTGCCAGATCTCCTATATATCGTTGGCAGCAACTCAACCTTGCCAGTTGAGGACTTTCACCGCTATATGAAACTCTTAATTGAGTTTCATCTACCTGAAGAGAGACTGAGATTGATTGTTAAACAATTTGTTTTAAAGATTTTTGAATGCCACACAAATATAGTGATAATGAAGTATGTATAGGAGTAAACTAAGAAAGAAGTTATAGAGGATGTACTGTTTTAGAGAGAAACGGATGTTAGACCAGAAAAAAGTGAAAATTACCAGGGATTTACGAGATTTTAGAAATAATAATGTTTTCACTTGGCCCAGGGACATGATACCGAACTCACACTTCAATTCTGATTTAAATGTACCTCAGAGACCATCAGGTGTAACAGGTAAAAGTTTCAGGAATGCTACTTTAACCACACCTGTTAACAAACCAGATAGTTATCCACAAGTATTAACTTCAGATAATAGATTGTCCAACAAACTGACCCCACATAATAAACAGAGTGATGGTTCTGATATTCCAAACACTGGAAACAGCATAGGACCTGACCCACAGTTGACAGAATCTAATCATATAGAGACAGAGACTCACAGCCCCTCACAGATACTAAGTAATGGGAGAGAGGACCAAAGTGAGTTAGGTGAGAGTTTGACAGGTTGCATCACAGACGTACAGAGATCAGGTGCAGCAGTAGTTAGACCAAAATCAAACAGTGTCATTTTTAATTCAAACAAATGTCCGGCCCCCCTCCCCATAGCCCAGAACCATTTTTTGGACAAAAGAAGGTCCACAAAGCAGGGGGAGACAAGAAGGAAAGGCTCAATAGAGCGAACAGGAACAACTAGGCCCCACAATCAAGAGAAAATGTGGGGGAGACAAGAAATCGTTAATTATGAATTTATCACAATGGTAGGGTTACTGAATGAATATGAAAAACAGGTCTTAGGTAAAGGAGCTTGGGTTTTGTTCCCACAAAACCTAATGATCCTAGTAGAATACTATTATAGAAACAAAAATGTATGTTACGGAGATTTACAATTAAGGTTTGGATTTTGGTCATTCAGATAGTAGCCAAGTTATGAATAAACTGTCGTCCAAAATAGTTTGCCTTATAATGTCCACTCAAATTGAAACCACGACTCCATAGAGGTATTTGGGAATAGTAGTGGAAGATAGAAATATATAGAAGTTATCAAGAGAATAAACCTTCCAAAACTTATGGACGTAATTTAAACTATAAGAAACAAAGGCAAGCTTTTGAATTCTGTTGAGAAATGACTAGGTCTATTGTAATAAGACCAGCTTGAATAAAAGGTGATGGTGGTTAATATCATTCATGGGACTATACATGCTATGCCAATAAAATGTTTCAGATGCTTGAAGATACAACTACATATCTTGAGGAAATTAACTTGAGGTTTAATTTAAAAGAACATGAATTCTTTAGTGTATACAATACCCTAGATGACTTCTGGTGGTACACTATCATAGGACATAACACAAGAGCTGTATGGATACCTAAAAGGTGAACCGATCCCTACCAGAATCACTTGCATACAGGGACTTCCTAAAGTCCCATAGGGAGCAAACAGAGACCCACCATTTAGACCTATTGTTTGCAGGTCAAGGGGTGGAGTAACAGAACCCCTATCCATTTTACCTAGAGAGTGTACTTGGAGCCGTTGAGTCAATGAGTAAGTGGCAAGAAGATCCTGAAGATAGTAGCAGTTTCATTTTAACAGATCTATATTCTCAAACTCATTCATTTGGATACTAACAGCACTTTTTCTTTGCCGACACTTGATGTGGTTAAAACCTAAATCATAAGATGATCCCCTAATGACATAGGAATAAGACTGATTACTGAATATTTGAGAAAGCACATTCAGATTTCACTGATAGAAAGATTCAGTGACCTTGTGGCTCTGCTTTATGCAGACTATATTAACTAATAATGTCTTTGCATTTGAAGAGTCATTTGCCCACAGAAGGATGCGTGGCTATGGGCACATCCTGTGCAAATAGCTTCGCCTTAACCTAGTCATTAGCCAGATAAAGGAAGATATTTATCTTTTCAATAATCCATCCTTTATAGAACATGCTACTGCAATGTACTGCTGTAATGGATTTAAGGGTAGGGCGACCTCTTTTTATATAAGCTTGGAGATGAAGCCTTCCTATTGAAAGCTTTGTGAACACCACTGCACTTGGATAATACTACAGGACTTCTACTAAAAGATTTACTGCTAACTTCTCGAAGTTAGCAATCTTCCATTTTTGGATGTGGAAGTATTTAGAATGACCAATGGTATGATCAACACAACTATTTATAGGAAAGATTGTCAAAGAAATAATATATTACATAGACAAAGTATGCAGCCGGCCCATGTGCTTATTTCATAGCGTCATAGCAAGGACAATTTATGAGGTTGTCCAGATTGAATCCACAACAAGAAAACTTGTATGTATCCAGGAACTGAGAGGGACATGAGGGATTTCTGGAAAGAGGGTTGGTTTACAAAGGAAAAAGAAATATTAGATACTATTAACACAGTGGAGACCTTAAGAACAAGTACTTTCTTGAAACTACACTTATTTTTATGGCACAAAAGCAATGACGAAACCAGCTCAAGGGTTCCCCTAGAAATGAGGTTAGAGCTAATTTCACACTTTTAGTAAAATGAGCCTGCAAGGTGAAAAGTCTTATGAAGAAAACACTGGGGTATTTTGAATTCAGATAAAAGAAGTCAGTGGGATTGCTGGCCCCATTTACACCTCATTATAGCTTATAAGAAACGGCACTTCCCAATCTGAAGAGTTATCCTATGTAGAGCCAAGACATCCACCTCAGTTAACAGGTTGACAGTGAATAGAAACACGTTACCCTGTAGGTCATTGCAATCAATGTAATTTATATTAATAAAAGAAACTAGTTTTGAGCACCCTACCACGGGAGGATAGCATGCCATTATAATTTTAACACTAACACCAACTGTGAAAGTAAAAATGTAATATATATATGTAAGCCAGAGAAATGTTCAGGATGTAAAGAGAAGTTACTACATAGGAGAAAACAGGCTAGATGTCATTCAAGGAGAGGATTAGGAACCGCTCCTGGCAGTTAAGCCAGAACCAGGATTGCCCTACCCTTTGTAGGGGGGATTGTACCCTACACACCTGCAGAGTTTCAGCCTCCTAGCTTTTTCCCTCTTGGAGAAAAACAACTTTCCATAGGTATTTTTTCTCTATGCAAAAACATGCTTGAAATGCATAGGGAAAGCTAAAACAATAAACGGTCATACTGAAACTGGCAGTTAAGCCAGAACCAGGATTGCCCTACCCCTTTGTAGGGGTTATTGTACCCTACACACCTGCAGAGTTTCAGCCTCTTAGCTTTTTCCCTCTTGGAGAAAAACAACTTTCAATAGGTATTTTTTCTCTATGCAAAAACATGCTTGAAATGCATAGTGAAAGCTAAAAACAATAAACGGTCATACTGAAACTGGCAGTTAAGCCAGAACCAGGACTGCCCTACCCCTTTGTAGGGGGGATTATACCCTACACACCTGCAGAGTTTCAGCCTCCTAGCTTTTTCCCTCTTGGAGAAAAACAGCTTTCAATAGGTATTTTTTTCTCTATGCAGAATCATGCTTGAAATGCAGAAAGAAAGCTAAAAACAATAAACGGTCATACTGAAACTGACAGTTAAGCCAGAACCAGGATTGCCCTACCCGTTTGTAGGGGGGATTGTACCCTTCACACCTGCAGGGTTTCAGCCTCTTGGCTTTTTCCCTCTTGGAGAAAAACTTTCCACACGTATTTTTCTCTATGCAGAAACATGCTCGAAATGCATAGGGAAAGCTATAAACAATAAACGGTCATACTGAAACTGGCAGTTAAGCCTGAACCAGGATTGCCCTACCCCTTTGTAGGAGTGATTGTACCCTACACACCTGCAGAGTTTCAGCCTCCTAGCATTTTCCCTCTTGTAGAAAAAGAACTTTCAATAGGTATTTTTTTCTCTATGCAAAAACATGCTTGAAGTGCATAGGGAAAGCTAAAAACAGTAAACGGTCATTTGGAAACTGGCAGTTAAGCCAGAACCAGGATTGCCCTACCCCTTTGTAGGGGGGATTGTACCCTACACACCTGCAGAGTTTCAGCCTCCTAGCTTTTTCCCTCCTGGAGAAAAACAACTTTCCATAGGTATTTTTTCTCTATGCAAAAACATGCTTGAAATGCATAGGGAAAGCTAAAAACAATAAACGGTCATACTGAAACTGGCAGTTAAGCCAGAACCAGGATTGCCCTACCCCTTTGTAGGGGATATAGGTTTCAGCTCCTAGCTTCCTT
>NW_025053707.1:0-30315 GCF_019279795.1 Protopterus annectens | reverse complement strand
AAATCAGATATACCTGTTGCTCAAGCTCCTGCAGAGAGACTGACGTACTGCCAGCTGCAATATTGAGAAAAGATGTGAGTTTATTCTCATTTATCGTCTGCACTTTTGATTTAATATCCCTGTAATCTGGCCAGCGGTTTTACTCTCCTTCTTGTGTGTTATAATTGAATATCTGTTACTTTTGACTTCAATTTGTAGTGAATTTTTCTTTCTCCTAGAGGATTATCTGTTTTTCTGGTGGGGAAAGTAAACAGAACTGGTTTAATCTTGACGGGTTATTCCTGCATCTATTGTTTTGGATAATTAGACTGGCTTCTGTTCTGTGCCTTAAATAACCAGTGTTTTAAATCAGATATACTTGTTGCTCAGGCTGCTGCAGAGAGACTGACCTACTGCTAGCTTTGATATTGAGAAAAGATAAGAGTTTATTTTCATTTATCATCTTCACTTTTGATTTATTATCTCTGTAATCTGTACAACTGTTTTTACTCTTTTTCTTGCTGTGTTATATATCTGAATATCTGTTATTGTTGACCTGAGTTTGTATTGGTATCCTTTGTCTAGAGGCCTTTCTGTTTTCTTAGTGAGAGAAAGTGAACATAACTGGTTTAATCTAGCCAGGGTATTCCTGCATCTTGTATTGTGTGGATAATTTGTCTGTTTTTTGTTTTGTGTCTTCACTAGCCAGGGTTTTAAATCAGAAATACCTGTTGCTCAGGCTGCTGCAGAGAAACTGACCTACTGCCAGCTGTGATATTTAGAAAAGATAAGAGTTTATACTCACTTATCATCTGCACTTTGGATACAATATCTCTGTAATCTGTACAACTGTTTTTACTGTTCTTCTTGTGTGATATAGCTGAATATCTGTTAGTGTTGACCTCAGTTTCAAGTGAATTCCTTTGTTTAGAGGCCTATCTGTTTTCTAAGTGAGCGAAAATGAACAGAACTGGTTTAATCTAGCTGGGGTATTCCTGCATCTGTTATTGTTAGGATAATTAGTCTGGTTTCTGTTCTGTGCCTTAAATAACCAGTGATTTTAAATCAGATATACTTGCTGCTCCGGCTGCTGCAGAAAGACTGACCTACTGCCAGATGTGATATTTAGAAAAGATAAGAGTGTATTCTCATTTACCGTCTGCACCTTTCACTTAATATCTCTGTCATCTGTACAGCTGTTTTTACTCTACTTCTTGCTGTGTGATATTGCTGAATATCTGTTAGTGTTGAACTCAGTTTGTAGTGAAATCCTTTGTCTAGTGAACTATCTGTTTTCCTAGTGAGAGAAAGTGAACAGAACTGGTTTGATCTAGCTAGGGTATTCTTTTCATCGGTTATTGTTTGGATAATTGGTCTGGTTTATTTTCTGTGCATTAACTAGCCAGTGGTTTAAACCATATATAACTTTTGCTCAGGCTACTGCAGAGAGACTGACCTACTGCCAGCTGTGATATTGAGACTAGATAAGAGTTTATTCTCTTTTCTCATTTGCACTTTTGATTTAATATATCTGTAAAATGTACAACTGCTTTTACTCTCCTTTTTGTGTGATATAGCTGAATATCTGTTAGTGTTGAACTCAGTTTGTAGTGAAATCCTTTGTCTAGAATCATATCTGTTTTCTTAGTGAAAGAAAGTGAACACAACTGGTTTAATCCAGCCAGGGTATTCCTGCATCTGTTATTGTTTGGGTAATTGGTCTGGTTTCTATTCTGTGCCTTAAATAAACAGTGATTTAAATCAAATACACTTGTTGCTCAGGCTGCTGCAGAAAAACTGACCTACTGACATATGTGATATAGAAAAAAGGTAAAGAGTTTATTCTCATTTATCATTTGCATTTTGATTTAATATCTCTGTAATCAGTGCAACTGGTATTAATCTCCTTCTTTTTCTGTGATATAGCTGAATATCTGTTAGTGTTGACCTCAGTTTGTAGTGAAATCCTTTGTCTTCATGCCTGTCTGTTTTCTTCGTGAGACAAAGTGAACAGAACTTTTTTTAATCTAGCCAGGGTGTTCCTGCATCTGTTATTGTTTGGATAAGTGGTCTGGTTTCTTTTCTGTGCCTTAAATAGCCAGTGTTTTAAATCAGCCAAATAAAAATCTGGACGCCGACACTGAAGAATCACTGCTCGTCCTGGTGATGAAATATATTTATTTGTTAAAACTCCACACGATACAAAAGACAGGGTTAAGCGCTTTCAACTGTTGTACACAGTCTTCATCAGAACAACATACTGCTAGTATTCTACTGCTTAAGTACTCTACCTTTTGAACTTAATTGTATAATTGCTCTAGTTGCCGCCAAAAACTTTAAAGACATACTAATCACTATAGGTAGACAAAAATATCTACAATTTACCCTTTACTATGTATATGTAGCACATACATTAACTACTGATATATAATAACATAAGTTATAAATTACCTACTCTAATACATCCTGCCATTTATCGTAAATCTCATAATATACATACTGTTTAATAAAATAATCCCCCTACTGTATCTAATAATATAAGTCCCATCTAAAACTATCATACTATTGCATATATATATTTATATAATTTGTCAATGTTATTCAAAAATATAAATAATTTTACATTCCACACAAAACCCTATTGAATACTTGTATACTAACTATTATGCAATAAAAATTGATGCTAAAATATCATAGACAGTTGCTAAACATAAAAACAAATTGTTTCACTACCACACTATGCATTTCCACAACATACATATATTCAGAAATGTTGAGTTATATGTGATCATATATGATAATAGCAAGATCGAACCATCTTATCTAAGACCCATAATGTAAATAAGCATAACTACATCTACACATCCCTTCATACGTGATAATTACTTATTATACACAAGATACAAGATGTCTGATACAAGATACATAATGTCAGGTGCTGTTAATGTGTTACACCTGTAACTTTAAAAACTCACTTATAATAAGGCTAAGAATGGTTTTATACTGACAAAATCATTCAGACCAGGTTCTGGTGGAATCTGTCAGGATCTGCCATCTACTCTCACTTGCTGCCAACTCCATTTTCCAATTCCCTCCAAGTGGTTGTAATAAAAACCTGATCAATAATGGCAAATGTAAAACTATGTTCTGTCCCTTGCTCCATAATGTGCCTATATAATGCGTTCTTACTGTCACTTTTCTGTATCCGATAAAGGTGTTCATATACACGCTTCTTCAGTTGTCTTTCCGTTTTGCCGATATAATGGGCATTACACTGTGTACAGTTGGCTATATACACAACCCCCTTTGAACAGCAATTCCCGGTTTTACATCTAATAAGCGTTCGATTGATATCATCTAACCTGATGGTATTGGCTGTATTAATGTATTTGCATTGTTTGCACCTTCCACATTTTTTAGTTCCCTTATGTGTATCTACTTCAACCTTTTTATGGCTGGCCCTCTCCAACAATCGTTTAATATTGGGCGCCGTTTTATATACACATTTAGGAAATTTATCCCATCTTTTTTCTTTATCCATAGAGACTAATATTGCCCAATGTTTCTCTAAAATTTCTTTAACCAAGTGTGTATAAGGTGTATATGTAAGTACACACACTCTTCCCTGGAGTTCATTTGGTCCTTCTGTTTTATCATTCATTCTATAACACCCTAATAATGGTGGATATCTTTGTCCCCATTCGCCTTCCACATGTTTGATAACTTCATTAACCATTTTCCTTGGATAGGCACGATCTAAAAATAACTCTCTGATGTAATTAAGTTCTGCCTCCATTATGGTCTTTGTGGAGGACATCCTGGCTGCCCGAATACATTGTCCTTTCACTATATTTCTGAACACGTGTGGAGGATGGCTACTACTGAAATGTATATAGTCATTCGAAAATGTGGGCTTTCGGTATAACTTGGAAATAAAACCCACATCATCATGACTAATTAATACATCCAAAAATGCTATTTCAGTATTACTGTAACTATGTGTGAATTTTAAAAAGCTAGTGGTATTGTTTATGTATGTCATAAATTCCTCAATTTTTTCCACTGGACCATTCCACAAGATAAAAATATCATCCAGGTACCTTGCATAATAAGAGATGTTAGAAAAAAATGTGCTGTTAAATACATGTTCTAACTCCCATTCGAGCATGACCAGATTTGCAAAAATGGGAGCACATGCTGCTCCCATAGCCACACCCTTGATCTGTTTAAAAAATTCACCCTGGAATGCTATGTAGTTGTGGTCCAGTACAAGCCCCATCATATCACAAATTAAAGAAATCTTATTCCATGTGAGACTTGAGTGTTTCCTTAAGCTGTTTGCAAAAAATTCCAGGCCCTCATCTTTGGGAATGCTGGAAAATAAATCCTGGACGTCTATGGTAAGATAAGTTGTATTTGAATGCCATTTATCTCTGGTTAAATCACCCAAAAATCTCCAGGAGTCTTTCATGATATGAGAGATGGATTTATAAACATTTTTGAGCCATCCATCTATGAGTTTCCCTATGTTAAAGGTTTTGGAACGAGAGCCTGAAACTATGGGGCGAAATGGGGGATTCTTCAAACACTTATGTATCTTTGGTATACCCACCATCTTGGCCAGAACTGGATGATCAACCTTAAGAAATGTATAGGTATCATTACATATCCTGTTGTCGATCAAATATTCTTCTATAACCAATTCTATTCTTTTATACCCAATATTGATTTGGTTAATAGAAATGTTCTCATAATTTCCTGATTCATGAAAAATACTGTGTAAAGCCTCATTGTATTCACTAGTATAGTAAATTACTGCCCCACCGCCCTTATCGGGCTTCATGATTCTAATGTCCTTCATACACATGAGCGCAGATAATGCTTCTCTCTCCAGTACTAGGAGGTTGTCTGTAAAGGAATTTTTTGCTCTCTTTACATTTTTATACATCCAGTATATATCATTGCAAACCAGTTTCTCATAATTCAACACTTGCTGGTTGTTATCAGGAATGAAGGTACTTTTCTTCCTAAGGTCAGTTCCTGCTATACCTATCGGTCCCTTCTCATTGCTTCTATTATTGTCAAAATGTGCAGCCAAATTAAGTCTTCTGCAAAACATTTTGATTTCCTTGATGTTGTCCACTAATTGCAACCCGGTAGCTGGTATATACTTCATACCCTTGCTCAAAAGTGACCCCATTTCATGGTTAACATTCACCTCTGTATAGTTGTACACCTTAAATCCTTCATAAACAGTTATTTTGGGATATATGTTAACTAAGTTGTTTTCCGTAGGGGCTTTCTCTATATTGGTATGACAGCTAATTCCTGTCTTAATACAATTGTGTGTTTGTCGCTCTACTTCTTTATCTTTTTTGCGGTGTAACTGGTCAACCTTATCACTATTTCCACATTCAATCCTACCAGTCAGTATGATGGGCTTTCCATTTTCATAAGTATCATTTATCTCTGCCTGTTGGTGTTCCGTGCTGGAAAAAATCTTCCCCCCTGAAAATTTTCTTCCCTTATATTCGTTCTAGTAGATTTTCTCCTGGGATAAAAATTACTGACATCAATATTGGGGTCCCTAAATGCTGGCCAAACATATGCCCTGTTATTCTTGTATAATTCCAAGTCACGTGTAATTTTTCTATTCTTTCTTTCCATAATAGTCTGAATTTTGTTATCAGCTATTACATACTGTTTCATGTATAATTCCTTCCATATATCATATTCTTTGTGACTAGTAATCATATTGTTAATACTCTCTAATTCATTAGCCAACTTGATAAGTTTTTCATCCAAATGCTTAATAACTGTTTTAATAAATGCAAACCCAAAACTATCAAATAATTCATTAAAATCCTTCATGATGTCACTTCCATATCTAATACCCAGTGGCAGTTTGAAAAATCTCATGCCCTTAGGTACTATCTTTAGTTTAAGACACTTGGATAAATAACTACAGTCTAATTTGGTATTTTTGTATGATACCAATTTCTTACCAAAATCAAATATCAATTCCTTTACAGAAGAATGCATCATATCCATCTTATTAAATTTGTTGTTTACGAATCCTGTATCCGCATCACAAAAAACAAAACTATCATCTAAAAACTGCACCATCATCTCATCTTCCGTGCAGCCCCTAATGTCACATTTATTATTATTGATATTACAATCTGAAACATGTCCATTGTGTTGCATAAAACATTTTGGTCTACATGGGCTGGAAAAATCATGAATAAAAGTCTGCGTAACAGTACCTTTGGGGGCCACCACGGCCTTAGATTTTCCTTTACCATAGGTTTTCACTGTGGGAAATTCCTTCGGACGGGCTCCATTACACATTGTCTCTTGCCGAGCCCTGCTGAAACTAAAGTCAAATGTGAAATCCTGGTCTAAGGTATTACCAGGATATTCACTACATATTTGTGCATCTCCATGACTAATTATATCAATTCCCTCGAACCCATTACCTTTACGTTTGTCCGGTAAATCAATAACAGAATCTGCATTACAATTTGTCCTAGAATCAACATCCGTATCTCTGAGTCCCTTTGGAAAACCGCGATCAGGTGTTTGTAATGCGTTTCTTTCAAGATGTCCTGGAGATGTTACCGAGTCATCAGGACGACATTCGTTGCGGTTGTCCAACATCATCACTTCCTTTGGCGTGCGTACCTCTGCGTCTTCCGTAATAGGTCCTACGACCCTTTTGAAAACTTTCCCTTTGGTAGCGTTTGCGGTTACCAGCCCGGTAACCAAATCCAGCAATCTGTGCACCTCCCCTTGTAGAGACGTAAGATCAGCTCTTAAAAGAGCTATTTCATCTTTAGACAATGAAGCAGATAGGGATTCCTCTTGGTCAGCCATCCTTTGATCAACTCTGTAAATAGTAAATAGTGAACGAACACCAACCAAATAAAAATCTGGACGCCGACACTGAAGAATCACTGCTCGTCCTGGTGATGAAATATATTTATTTGTTAAAACTCCACACGATACAAAAGACAGGGTTAAGCGCTTTCAACTGTTGTACACAGTCTTCATCAGAACAACATACTGCTAGTATTCTACTGCTTAAGTACTCTACCTTTTGAACTTAATTGTATAATTGCTCTAGTTGCCGCCAAAAACTTTAAAGACATACTAATCACTATAGGTAGACAAAAATATCTACAATTTACCCTTTACTATGTATATGTAGCACATACATTAACTACTGATATATAATAACATAAGTTATAAATTACCTACTCTAATACATCCTGCCATTTATCGTAAATCTCATAATATACATACTGTTTAATAAAATAATCCCCCTACTGTATCTAATAATATAAGTCCCATCTAAAACTATCATACTATTGCATATATATATTTATATAATTTGTCAATGTTATTCAAAAATATAAATAATTTTACATTCCACACAAAACCCTATTGAATACTTGTATACTAACTATTATGCAATAAAAATTGATGCTAAAATATCATAGACAGTTGCTAAACATAAAAACAAATTGTTTCACTACCACACTATGCATTTCCACAACATACATATATTCAGAAATGTTGAGTTATATGTGATCATATATGATAATAGCAAGATCGAACCATCTTATCTAAGACCCATAATGTAAATAAGCATAACTACATCTACACAGCCCTTCATACGTGATAATTACTTATTATACACAAGATACAAGATGTCTGATACAAGATACATAATGTCAGGTGCTGTTAATGTGTTACACCTGTAACTTTAAAAACTCACTTATAATAAGGCTAAGAATGGTTTTATACTGACAAAATCATTCAGACCAGGTTTACGGGTGGAATCTGTCAGGATCTGCCATCTACTCTCACTTGCTGCCAACTCCATTTTCCAATTCCCTCCAAGTGGTGTAATAAAAACCTGATCAATAATGGCAAATGTAAAACTATGTTCTGTCCCTTGCTCCATAATGTGCCTATATAATGCGTTCTTACTGTCACTTTTCTGTATCCGATAAAGGTGTTCATATACACGCTTCTTCAGTTGTCTTTCCGTTTTGCCAATATAATGGGCATTACACTGTGTACAGTTGGCTATATACACAACCACCTTTGAACAGCAATTCCCGGTTTTACATCTAATAAGCGTTCGATTGATATCATCTAACCTGATGGTATTGGCTGTATTAATGTATTTGCATTGTTTGCACCTTCCACATTTTTTAGTTCCCTTATGTGTATCTACTTCAACCTTTTTATGGCTGGCCCTCTCCAACAATCGTTTAATATTGGGCGCCGTTTTATATACACATTTAGGAAATTTATCCCATCTTTTTTCTTTATCCATAGAGACTAATATTGCCCAATGTTTCTCTAAAATTTCTTTAACCAAGTGTGTATAAGGTGTATATGTAAGTACACACACTCT
Source organism: Protopterus annectens (assembly GCF_019279795.1). NCBI lineage: Eukaryota > Metazoa > Chordata > Ceratodontiformes > Protopteridae > Protopterus > Protopterus annectens. The sequence goes on along the minus strand of NW_025053707.1, from coordinate 21,908 downwards.
TCCCTGGAGTTCATTTGGTCCTTCTGTTTTATCATTCATTCTATAACACCCTAATAATGGTGGATATCTTTGTCCCCATTCGCCTTCCACATATTTGCTAACTTCATTAACCATTTTCCTTGGATAGGCACGATCTAAAAATAACTCTCTGATGTAATTAAGTTCTGCCTCCATTATGGTCTTTGTGGAGGACATCCTGGCTGCCCGAATACATTGTCCTTTCACTATATTTCTGAACACGTGTGGAGGATGGCTACTACTGAAATGTATATAGTCATTCGAAAATGTGGGCTTTCGGTATAACTTGGAAATAAAACCCACATCATCATGACTAATTAATACATCCAAAAATGCTATTTCAGTATTACTGTAACTATGTGTGAATTTTAAAAAGCTAGTGGTATTGTTTATGTATGTCATAAATTCCTCAATTTTTTCCACTGGACCATTCCACAAGATAAAAATATCATCCAGGTACCTTGCATAATAAGAGATGTTAGAAAAAAATGTGCTGTTAAATACATGTTCTAACTCCCATTCGAGCATGACCAGATTTGCAAAAATGGGAGCACACGCTGCTCCCATAGCCACACCCTTGATCTGTTTAAAAAATTCACCCTGGAATGCTATGTAGTTGTGGTCCAGTACAAGCCCCATCATATCACAAATTAAAGAAATCTTATTCCATGTGAGACTTGAGTGTTTCCTTAAGCTGTTTGCAAAAAATTCCAGGCCCTCATCTTTGGGAATGCTGGAAAATAAATCCTGGACGTCTATGATAAGATAAGTTGTATTTGAATGCCATTTATCTCTGGTTAAATCACCCAAAAATCTCCAGGAGTCTTTCATGATATGAGAGATGGATTTATAAACATTTTTGAGCCATCCATCTATGAGTTTCCCTATGTTAAAGGTTTTGGAATGAGAGCCTGAAACTATGGGGCGAAATGGGGGATTCTTCAAACACTTATGTATCTTTGGTATACCCACCATCTTGGCCAGAACTGGATAGTCAACCTTAAGAAATGAATAGGTATCATTACATATCCTGTTGTCGATCAAATATTCTTCTATAACCAAATCTATTCTTTTATACCCAATGTTGATTTGGTTAATAGAAATGTTCTCATAATTTCCTGATTCATGAAAAATACTGTGTAAAGCCTCATTGTATTCACTAGTATAGTAAATTACTGCCCACTTATCAGGCTTCATGATTCTAATATCCTTCATACACATGAGTGCAGATAATGCTTCTCTCTCCAATACTGGGAGGTTGTCTGTAAAGGAATTTTTTGCTCTCTTTACATTTTTATACATCCAGTATATATCATTGCAAACCAGTTTCTCATAATTCAACACTTGCTGGTTGTTATCAGGAATGAAGGTACTTTTCTTCCTAAGGTCAGTTCCTGCTATACCTATCGGTCCCTTCTCATTGCTTCTATTATTGTCAAAATGTGCAGCCAAATTAAGTCTTCTGCAAAACATTTTGATTTCCTTGATGTTGTCCACTAATTGCAACCCGGTAGCTGGTATATACTTCATACCCTTGCTCAAAAGTGACCCCATTTCATGGTTAACATTCACCTCTGTATAGTTGTACACCTTAAATCCTTCATAAACAGTTATTTTGGGATATATGTTAACTAAGTTGTTTTCCGTAGGGGCTTTCTCTATATTGGTATGACTGCTAATTGCTGTCTTAATACAATTGTGTGTTTGTCCCTCTACTTCTTTATCTTTCTTGCGGTGTAACTGGTCAACCTTATCACTATTTCCACATTCAATCCTACCAGTCAGTATGATGGGCTTTCCATTTTCATAAGTATCATTTATCTCTGCCTGTTGGTGTTCCGTGCTGGAAAAAATCTTCCCCCCTGAAAATTTTCTTCCCTTATATTCGTTCTAGTACATTTTCTCCTGGGATAAAAATTACTGACATCAATATTGGGGTCCCTAAATGCTGGCCAAACATATGCCCTGTTATTCTTGTATAATTCCAAGTCACGTGTAATTTTTCTATTCTTTCTTTCCATAATAGTCTGAATTTTGTTATCAGCTATTACATACTGTTTCATGTATAATTCCTTCCATATATCATATTCTTTGTGACTAGTAATCATATTGTTAATACTCTCTAATTCATTATCCAACTTGATAAGTTTTTCATCCAAATGCTTAATAACTGTTTTAATAAATGCAAACCCAAAACTATCAAATAATTCATTAAAATCCTTCATGTTGTCACTTCCATATCTAATACCCAGTGGCAGTTTGAAAAATCTCATGCCCTTAGGTACTATCTTTAGTTTAAGACACTTGGATAAATAACTACAGTCTAATTTGGTATTTTTGTATGATACCAATTTCTTAACAAAATCAAATATCAATTCCTTTACAGAAGAATGCATCATATCCATCTTATTAAATTTGTTGTTTACGAATCCTGTATCTGCATCACAAAAAAACAAAACTATCATCTAAAAACTGCACCATCATCTCATCTTCCGTGCAGCCCCTAATGTCACATTTATTATTATTGACATTACAATCTGAAACATGTCCATTGTGTTGCATAAAACATTTTGGTCTACATGGGCTGGAAAAATCATGAATAAAAGTCTGCATAACAGTACCTTTGGGGGCCACCACGGCCTTAGATTTTCCTTTACCATAGGTTTTCATTGTGGGAAATTCCTTCGGACGGGCTCCATTACACATTGTCTCTTGCCGAGCCCTGCTGAAACTAAAGTCAAATGTGAAATCCTGGTCTAAGGTATTACCAGGATATTCACTACATATTTGTGCATCTCCATGACTAATTATATCAATTCCCTCGAACCCATTACCTTTACGTTTGTCCGGTAAATCAATAACAGAATCTGCATTACAATTTGTCCTAGAATCAACATCCGTATCTCTGAGTCCCTTTGGAAAACCGCGATCAGGTGTTTGTAATGCGTTTCTTTCAAGATGTCCTGGAGATGTTACCGAGTCATCAGGACGACATTCGTTGCGGTTGTCCAACATCATCACTTCCTTTGGCGTCGTACTCTCGTCTTCGTAATAGGTCCTCGACCTTTGAAAGCGTTCCCTTTGGTAGCGTTTGCGGTTTACCAGCCGGTAACCAAATCCAGCAATCTGTGCACCTCCCTTGTAGAGGCGTAAGATCAGCTCTTAAAGAGCTATTTCATCTTTAGACAATGAAGCAGATAGGGATTCCTCTTGGTCAGCCATCCTTTGATCAACTCTGTAAATAGTAAATAGTGAACGAACACCAACCAAATAAAAATCTGGACGCCGACACTGAAGAATCACTGCTCGTCCTGGTGATGAAATATATTTATTTGTTAAAACTCCACGATACAAAAGACAGGGTTAAGCGCTTTCAACTGTTGTACACAGTCTTCATCAGAACAACATACTGCTAGTATTCTACTGCTTAAGTACTCTACTTTTTGAACTTAATTGTATAATTGCTCTAGTTGCGCCAAAAACTTTAAAGACATACTAATCACTATAGGTAGACAAAATATCTACAATTTACCCTTTACTATGTATATGTAGCACATACATTAACTACTGATATATAATAACATAAGTTATAAATTACCTACTCTAATACATCCTGCCATTTATAAGTAAATCTCATAATATACATACTGTTTAATAAAATAATCCCCCTACTGTATCTAATAATATAAGTCCCATCTAAAACTATCATACTATTGCATATATATATTTATATAATTTGTCAATGTTATTCAAAATATAAATAATTTTACATTCAGACAAAACCCTATTGAATACTTGTATACTAACTGTTATGCAATAAAATTGATGCTAAAATATCATAGACAGTTGCTAAACATAAAAACAAATTGTTTCACTACCACACTATGCATTTCCACAACATACATATATTCAGAAATGTTGAGTTATATGTGATCATATGATAATAGCAAGATCGAACCATCTTATCTAAGACCCATAATGTAAATAAGCATAACTACATCTGCACAGCCCTTCATCGTGATAATTACTTATTATACACAAGATACAAGATGTCTGATACAAGATACATAATGTCAGGTGCTGTTAATGTGTTACACCTGTAACTTTAAAACTCACTTATAATAAGGCTAAGAATGGTTTTATACTGACAAAATCATTCAGACCAGGTTCTGGTGGAATCTGTCAGGATCTGCCATCTACTCTCACTTGCTGCCAACTCCATTTCCAATTCCTCCAAGTGGTGTAATAAAAACCTGATCAATAATGGCAAATGTAAAACTATGTTCTGTCCCTTGCTCCATAATGTGCCTATATAATGCGTTCTTACTGTCACTTTTCTGTATCCGATAAAGGTGTTCATATACACGCTTCTTCAGTTGTCTTTCCGTTTTGCCAATATAATGGGCATTACACTGTGTACAGTTGGCTATATACACAACCACCTTTGAACAGCAATTCCCGGTTTTACATCTAATAAGCGTTCGACTGATATCATCTAACCTGATGGTATTGGCTGTATTAATGTATTTGCATTGTTTGCACCTTCCACATTTTTTAGTTCCCTTATGTGTATCTACTTCAACCTTTTTATGGCTGGCCCTCTCCAACAATCGTTTAATATTGGGCGCCGTTTTATATACACATTTAGGAAATTTATCCCATCTTTTTTCTTTATCCATAGAGACTAATATTGCCCAATGTTTCTCTAAAATTTCTTTAACCAAGTGTGTATAAAATTGTATATGTAAGTACACACACTCTTCCCTGGAGTTCATTTGGTCCTTCTGTTTTATCATTCATTCTATAACACCCTAATAATGGTGGATATCTTTGTCCCCATTCGCCTTCCACATATTTGCTAACTTCATTAACCATTTTCCTTGGATAGGCACGATCTAAAAATAACTCTCTGATGTAATTAAGTTCTGCCTCCATTATGGTCTTTGTGGAGGACATCCTGGCTGCCCGAATACATTGTCCTTTCACTATATTTCTGAACACGTGTGGAGGATGGCTACTACTGAAATGTATATAGTCATTCGAAAATGTGGGCTTTCGGTATAACTTGGAAATAAAACCCACATCATCATGACTAATTAATACATCCAAAAATGCTATTTCAGTATTACTGTAACTATGTGTGAATTTTAAAAAGCTAGTGGTATTGTTTATGTATGTCATAAATTCCTCAATTTTTTCCACTGGACCATTCCACAAGATAAAAATATCATCCAGGTACCTTGCATAATAAGAGATGTTAGAAAAAAATGTGCTGTTAAATACATGTTCTAACTCCCATTCGAGCATGACCAGATTTGCAAAAATGGGAGCACACGCTGCTCCCATAGCCACACCCTTGATCTGTTTAAAAAATTCACCCTGGAATGCTATGTAGTTGTGGTCCAGTACAAGCCCCATCATATCACAAATTAAAGAAATCTTATTCCATGTGAGACTTGAGTGTTTCCTTAAGCTGTTTGCAAAAAATTCCAGGCCCTCATCTTTGGGAATGCTGGAAAATAAATCCTGGACGTCTATGGTAAGATAAGTTGTATTTGAATGCCATTTATCTCTGGTTAAATCACCCAAAAATCTCCAGGAGTCTTTCATGATATGAGAGATGGATTTATAAACATTTTTGAGCCATCCATCTATGAGTTTCCCTATGTTAAAGGTTTTGGAACGAGAGCCTGAAACTATGGGGCGAAATGGGGGATTCTTCAAACACTTATGTATCTTTGGTATACCCACCATCTTGGCCAGAACTGGATGATCAACCTTAAGAAATGTATAGGTATCATTACATATCCTGTTGTCGATCAAATATTCTTCTATAACCAATTCTATTCTTTTATACCCAATATTGATTTGGTTAATAGAAATGTTCTCATAATTTCCTGATTCGTGAAAAATACTGTGTAAAGCCTCATTGTATTCACTAGTATAGTAAATTACTGCCCCACCGCCCTTATCAGGCTTCATGATTCTAATATCCTTCATACACATGAGTGCAGATAATGCTTCTCTCTCCAATACTGGGAGGTTATCTGTAAAGGAATGTTTTGCTCTCTTTACATTTTTATACATCCAGTATATATCATTGCACACCAGTTTCTCATAATTCAACACTTGCTGGTTGTTGTCAGCAATGAAGGTACTTTTCTTCCTAAGGTCAGTTCCTGCTATACCTATCGGTCCCTTCTCATTACTTCTGTTATTGTCAAAATGTGCAGCCAAATTAAGTCTTCTGCAAAATATTTTGATCTCCTTGATGTTGTCCACTAATTGCAACCCAGTAGCTGGTATATACTTCATACCCTTGCTCAAAAGTGACCCCATTTCATGGTTAACATCCAACTCAGTATAGTTGTACACCTTAAATCCTTCATAAACAGTTATCTTAGGATATATGTTAACTAAGTTGTTTTCCATAGGGGCTTTCTCAATATTGGTATGACTGCTAATTGCTGTCTTAATACAATTGTGTGTTTGTCCCTCTACTACTTTATCTTTCTTGCGATGTAACTGGTCAACCTTATCGCTATTTCCACATTCAATCCTACCAGTCGGTATGATGGGCTTTCCATTTTCATAACTATCATTTATCGCTGCCTGTTGGTGTTCCGTGCTGGAAAAAATCTTCCCCCCTGAAAATTTTCTTCCCTTATATTCGTTCTAGTAGATTTTCTCCTGGGATGAAAATTACTGACATCAATATTGGGGTCCCTATATGCAGGCCAAACATATGCCCTGTTATTCTTGTATAATTCCAAGTCACGTGTAATTTTTCTATTCTTTCTTTCCATAATAGTCTGAATTTTGTTATCAGCTATTACATACTGTTTCATGTATAATTCCTTCCATATATCATATTCTTTGTGACTAGTAATCATATTGTTAATACTCTCTAATTCATTAGCCAACTTGATAAGTTTTTCATCCAAATGCTTAATAACTGTTTTAATAAATGCAAACCCAAAACTATCAAATAATTCATTAAAATCCTTCATGATGTCACTTCCATATCTAATACCCAGTGGCAGTTTGAAAAATCTCATGCCCTTAGGTACTATCTTTAGTTTGAGACACTTGGATAAATAACTGCAGTCTAATTTGGTATTTTTGTATGATACCAGTTTCTTACCAAAATCAAATATCAATTCCTTTACAGAAGAATGCATCATATCCATCTTATTAAATTTGTTGTTTACGAATCCTGTATCCGCATCACAAAAAACAAAACTATCATCTAAAAACTGCACCATCATCTCATCTTCCGTGCAGCCCCTATTGTCACATTTATTATTATTGACATTACAATCTGAAACATGTCCATTGTGTTTATAAAACATTTTTACCCCGTCTACATGGGCTGGAAAAATCATGAATAAAGTCTGCATAACAGTACCTTTGGGAGGCCACCATGGCCTTAGATTTTCCTTTACCATAGGTTTTCATTGTGGGAAATTCCTTCGGACGGGCTCCATTACATTGTCTCTTGCCGAGCCCTGCTGAAACTAAAGTCAAATGTGAAATCCTGGTCTAAGGTATTACCAGGATATTCACTACATATTTGTGCATCTCATGACTAATTATATCAATTCCCTCGAACCCATTACCTTTACGTTTGTCCGGTAAATCAATAACAGAATCTGAATTACAATTTGTCCTAGAATCAACATCCGTATCTCTGAGTCCCTTTGGAAAACCGCGATCAGGTGTTTGTAATGCGTTTCTTTCAAGATGTCCTGGAGATGTTACCGAGTCATCAGGACGACATTCGTTGCGGTTGTCCAACATCATCACTTCCTTTGGCGTCGCATAACTCTGCGTCTTCCGTAATAGGTCCTACGACCCTTTTGAAAACTTTCCCTTTGGTAGCGTTTGCGGTTACCAGCCCGGTAACCAAATCCAGCAATCTGTGCACCTCCCCTTGTAGAGACGTAAGATCAGCTCTTAAAAGCTATTTCATCTTTTAGACAATGCAGATGATTCCTCTTGGTCAGCCATCCTTTGATTAAGGTAAATGGTGAATTAAAAGCATTTATGGACACTGTATTGTCAATGAAAGAGAGTCTCCACATACAAAAGATTAGCTGTGTTATATAGAAGTATAACTGGCTGTTTCTAAAAAATACAGGATAAAAATTTAATTTAGCACTCCAGGAAAGATACAAAATGTTATATTAAATGAATGTAAAAAACTGATATATAGGCAATAATTACAATATTCTGTAATCTGGGACAAAATCATAAATGAATCACACTGCAATACATAAGATATCCAAAAAAAGAAAACAAAAAAGTCAAATCATTGACTGCAATCATTGTTTATACAACATAACAACACAGATATATAAAAAGATTAAGATGTAAAGTGAAGTATGAGAATTATTATAATAAATAAAATGAAGGATATAAATGTTAACCAGGTGGTAATGCTACCAGCTGTGAACTATAAAATCAGGTAAATGTTAGTGTTGTAATGATATGCTTCATGCTGTATAAGAAAATATTAATTTGTCTTTTTTTTAACAGACATGGATTTAAATAGTGCTTACATTATAGTTTGAATTAATATAGGCATGCTATTTTACTAATTTGTATGAATGATGGTCTACGCTTACAAATTTATTTATCTAGTGATAAATGTAGTTCAAAATTTTATCAGTATAAGAATTTGTCATTGAAGAATATTTTACATGGTGGTGAATTAATGACCTATATTTCAAGAGCGTCGACCAGATAGATGTGAACAAAAATAATTGTGAAGAATAAGAAATACATATAACCTAAATAGGAAATATGGCAACCTACATAAATGATTTCAGAGTACCTTGGGATTTAACCAGAGAAACATGCATTATAACTGATAGATTATGTAGTCCAGCAACTTAAAATGTGCCAATAACATAAGAAATGCAGGCCAATAACATAATTTTTTTGGGTATTTAATGCCATAATCTTCAAATTATACATGAGAGGTAAATTTTCACGTGAGGTGAAATGATAATAAGGGCCGAATATTTAGCAACGGTACGATAATGTGGAATATCTAGAAAAAATGTTTAGTAATATTCATAAACAGTATTTTTACCACATAGAATAGTCTCAAATTAGCCAGGTTGTTATCAAAGTTCTTATAAATCTGATAATGTGACAATATAATTCATTCCTCAAAATGTGCTTGTGGATCTTTAATAATGTCTGGGCAGCTGATTGTCGAAAGGACCATTGGTGTCATTTATAGAGAAATTTCCCTAGATTAGTTTTCATGTACTGTCCACCATTGATGTGTATATGAAACCTAACATCCTGCTGGGTATGTGTATCTACAGATATTACAGTTCACAGGTCACAAACATTATTTTATTAATAAAGTGAGAGAGATAGACCTTGTAATTATGTCTATTACTGAAGGTCACATGGTTTTATAAGAGTTATACATGTGGAATGTTGGGTTTTCCCCATATGTTTCAGATGAAAAATGGAAACAGGTTAGTCTGTAATTAGTAGCAGAATTCTTTTCAAGTAGTGTTTGTACACTCAATTTTAACCCACTATATCGGTAAAACAATGACAATTGAAGTCAGTCCGATATGAGTAAAGAATGCATTATATGCTACAATTATGGAGCAGGGTGTTCATTTGCTATCATTGATCAGGTTTTCATTTTGGGTTTTTGGATACCAGATCTGAAAGATTCCACCCGTCACCTGGTCTTAAGATTTCCTCAGATATGGCCTTATTTTAGAAAAAGATTTTTGATTTATCACCTAAACATGAATCATCAGTGTAAAACACAATCAGGTGGCGTTAAAATAGAGATTGTGCTATTATAAAGAATGAATGTTGAATTTCTTACATTGTGTTGTATAACTGCTAAGCATTGTATATATGTTATAGAATTTAAAGACACATTTTATAGTATTTAATATCTGATTTGTTACCATGTATATGAAGCACAATATTATATATATATATGATAGTTAAAATACCCATAAAATCTAGCCATTATTAAAACATAATATATATACTGTTTAATAAATGGCAGGATGTATTAGAGTAGGTAATTATTATTAACTTATGTTATTATATACTGTGTTAATGGCGCGTGCTACATATACATAGTAAAGGGTAAATAGTGGTAGATATTTTTGTCTACCTCATAGTGATTAGTATGTCTTTAAAGTTTTTGGCTGAAACCTTCAGAGCAATTATACAATTAAGTTCAAAAAGTAGAGTACGTACAGCTTATTAGAATACTAGCAGGTATGTTGTTCTGATGAAGACTGTGTACAACAGTTGAAAGCGCTTTAACCCTGTCTTTTTGTATCGTGTGGGTTTTAACAAATAAATATATTTCATCACCAGGACGCAGCAGTGATTCTTCCAGTGTCAGCGTCCGATTTTTTATTTGGTTGGTGTCTGCGTTCACTATTTACTATTTTCAGAGTTGATTACAGGATGGCTGACCCAGAGGAATCTCTATCTGCTTCATTGTCTAAAGATGAAATAGCTCTTTTAAGAGCTGATCTTACGTCTCTACAAGGGGAGGTGCACAGATTGCTGGATTTGGTTACCGGGCTGGTAACCTGCAAGCTACGCTTACCAAAGGGAAAAGTTTCCCAAACGGGTACGTAGGACCTATTACAGGAAGAGCGCATTAAAGAAGTACGCACGCATAAAGGAAGCGCATGATGTTGGACAACCATGCAACAAAATGTCGTCCTGATGACTTCGGTAACATCTCCAGGACATCTTGAAAGAAACGACATTACTAAACACCTGATCGCGGTTTTCCAAAGGGACTCAGAGATCACGGTGGATGTTGATTCTAGGACAAATTGTAATGCAGATTCTGTTATTGATTTACCGGACAAGCGTAAAGGTAATGGAGTTCGAGGAATTGGAATATGATTAGTCATGGAGACGCCCAAATATGTAGTGAACATCCTTGCAACACTTTAGATCAGGACTTCACATTTGATTTTAGTTTCAGCAGGGCTTGACAAGAGACAATGTTTAATGGAGCCCGTCCGAAGGAGTATCCTACAGCGAAAACCTATGGTAACGGAAAATCCAAGGCCGCGTTGGCCTCCAAAGGTACTGTTTCGCAGACATTCATTCATGATTTTTCAAGCCCATGTAGACCAAAATCTTTCATGCAACATAATGGACATACTTCAGAATGTAAAATCAATAGCAACAAATGTGATATTAGGGGTTGCACTGAAGATGAGTTGATGTTACAGTTTTTAGATGATAGTTTTATTTTTTGTGATGCGGATGCAGGATTGTAAACAACAAATATAATAAGATGGATATGATGCATTCTTCTGTGAAGGAATTGATATTTGATTTTGGTAAGAAATTGGTATCATATAAAAATACCAAACTAGACTGTAGTTATTTATCTAAGTGTCTCAAATTAAAGATAGTACCTAAGGGCATGAGATTCTTCAAACTGCCGCTGGGTATTAGATATGGAGGTGATACCATCAAGGATTTTAATGAATTATTTGATAGTTTTGGGTTTGCATTTATCAAAACAGTAATTAAACATTTGGATGAAAAACTTATTAAGTCGGCCAATGAATTAGAGAGTATTAATAATATGATCACAAGTCACAAAGAATATGAAATATGGAAGGAATTATACATGAAACAGTATGTAGTAGCTGACAACAAAATTCAGACTATTATGGAAAGGAAGAATAGAAAGATTACACGTGACTTGGAATTATACAAGAATAACAGGGCATATGTTTGGCCAGCATTTAGGGACCCCAATATTGATGTCAGTAATTTTTATCCCAGGAGAAAATCTACTAGAACGAATATAAGGGAAGAAAATTTTCAGGGGAAGATTTTTTCCAACACGGAACACCAACAGGCAGAGATAAATGATACTTATGAAAATGGAAAGCCCATCATACTGACTGGTAGGATTGAATGTGGAAATAGTGATAAGGTTGACCAGTTACACCGCAAGAAAGATAAAGAAGTAGAGGGACAAACACACAATTGTATTAAGATAGCAATTAGCAGTCATACCAATATAGAAAGCCTCACGGAAAACAACTTAGTTAACATATATCCCAAGATAACTGTTTATGAAGGATTTAAGGTGTACAACTATACAGAGGTGAACGTTAACCATGAAATGGGGTCACTTTTGAGCAAGGGTATGAAGTATATACCAGCTACCGGGTTGCAGTGGTGGACAACATCAAGGAAATCAAAATGTTTTGCAGAAGACTTAATTTGGCTGCACATTTTGACAATAATAGAAGCAATGAGAAGGGACCGATAGGTATAGCAGGAACTGACCTTAGGAAGAAAAGTACCTTCATTCCTGATAACAACCAGCAAGTGTTGAATTATGAGAAACTGGTTTGCAATGATATATACTGGATGTATAAAAATGTAAAGAGAGCAAAAAATTCCTTTACAGACAACCTCCCAGTATTGGAGAGAGAAGCATTATCTGCGCTCATGTGTATGAAGGACATTAGAATCATGAAGCCCGATAAGGGCGGTGGGGCAGTAATTTACTATACTAGTGAATACAATGAGGCTTTACACAGTATTTTTTACGAATCAGGAAATTATGAGAACATTTCTATTAACCAAATCAATATTGGGTATAAAAGAATAGAATTGGTTATAGAAGAATATTTGATCGACAACAGGATATGTAATGATACCTATACATTTCTTAAGGTTGATCATCCAGTTCTGGCCAAGATGGTGGGTATACCAAAGATACATAAGTGTTTGAAGAATCCCCCATTTCGCCCCATAGTTTCAGGCTCTCGTTCCAAAACCTTTAACATAGGGAAACTCATAGATGGATGGCTCAAAAATGTTTATAAATCCATCTCTCATATCATGAAAGACTCCTGGAGATTTTTGGGTGATTTAACCAGAGATAAATGGCATTCAAATATAACTTATCTTACCATAGATGTCCAGGATTTATTTTCCAGCATTCCCAAAAGATGAGGGCCTGGAATTTTTGCAAACAACAAGGAAACACTCAAGTCTCACATGGAATAAGATTTCTTTAATTTGTGATATGATGGGGCTTGTACTGGACCACTAACACATAGCATTCCAGGGTGAATTTTTAAACAGATCAAGGTGTGGCTATGGGACAGCGTGTGCTCCCATTTTTGCAAATCTGGTCATGCTTTCGAATGGGAGTTAAGTTAGAACATGTATTTAACAGCACATTTTTTTCTAACATCTCTTATTATGCAAGGTACCTGGATGATATTTTTATCTTGTGGAATGGTCCAGTGGAAAAAATTGAGGAATTTATGACATACATAAACAATACCACTAGCTTTTTAAAATTCACACATAGTTACAGTAGTACTGAAATAGCATTTTTGGATGTATTAATTAGTCATGATGATGTGGGTTTTATTTCCAAGTTATACGAAGCCCACATTTTCGAATGACTATATACATTCAGTAGTAGCCATCCTCCTGCGTGTTCAGAAATATAGTGAAAGGACAATGTATTCGGGCAGCCAGGATGTCCTCCACAAAGACCATAATGGAGGCAGAACTTAATTACATCAGAGTTATTTTTAGATCGTGCCTATCCAAGGAAAATGGTTAATGAAGTTATCAAATATGTGGAAGGCGAATGGGACAAAGATATCCACCATTATTAGGGTGTTATAGAATGAATGATAAAACAGAAGGACCAAATGAACTCCAGGGAAGAGTGTGTGTGCTTATATACACCTTATACACACTTGGTTAAAGAAATTTTAGAGAAACATTGGGCAATATTAGTCTCTATGGATAAAGAAAAAAGATGGGATAAATTTCCTAAATGTGTATATAAAACGGCGCCCAATATTAAACGATTGTTGGAGAGGGCCAGCCATAAAAAGGTTGAAGTAGATACACATAAGGGAACTAAAAAATGTGGAAGATGCAAACAATGCAAATACATTAATACAGCCAATACCATCAGGTTAGATGATATCAATCGAACGCTTATTAGATGTAAAACCGGGAATTGCTGTTCAAAGGGGGTTGTGTATATAGCCAACTGTACACAGTGTAATGCCCATTATATCGGCAAAATGGAAAGACAACTGAAGAAGCGTGTATATGAACACCTTTATCGGATACAGAAAAGTGACAGTAAGAACGCATTATATAGGCACATTATGGAGCAAGGGACAGAACATAGTTTTACATTTGCCATTATTGATCAGGTTTTTATTACACCACTTGGAGGGAATTGGAAAATGGAGTTGGCAGCAAGTGAGAGTAGATGGCAGATCCTGACAGATTCCACCCGTAAACCTGGTCTGAATGATTTTGTCAGTATAAAACCATTCTTAGCCTTATTATAAGTGAGTTTTTAAAGTTACAGGTGTGACACATTAACAGCACCTGACATTATGTATCTTGTATCAGACATCTTGTATCTTGTGTATAATAAGTAATTATCACGTATGAAGGGATGTGTAGATGTAGTTATGCTCATTTACATTATGGGTCTTAGATAAGATGGTTCGATCTTGCTATTATCATATATGATCACATATAACTCAACATTTCTGAATATATGTATGTTGTGGAAATGCATAGTGTGGTAGTGAAACAATTTGTTTTTATGTTTAGCAACTGTCTATGATATTTTAGCATCAATTTTTATTGCATAATAGTTAGTATACAAGTATTCAATAGGGTTTTGTGTGGAATGTAAAATTATTTATATTTTTGAATAACATTGACAAATTATATAAATATATATATGCAATAGTATGATAGTTTTAGATGGGACTTATATTATTAGATACAGTAGGGGGATTATTTTATTAAACAGTATGTATATTATGAGATTTACGATAAATGGCAGGATGTATTAGAGTAGGTAATTTATTACTTATGTTATTATATATCAGTAGTTAATGTATATGCTACATATACATAGTAAAGGGTAAATTGTAGATATTTTTGTCTACCTATAGTGATTAATATATCTTTAAAGTTTTTGGCGGCAACTAGAGCAATTATACAATTAAGTTCAAAAGGTAGAGTACTTAAGCAGTAGAATACTAGCAGTATGTTGTTCTGATGAAGACTGTGTACAACAGTTGAAAGCGCTTAACCCTGTCTTTTGTATCGTGTGGAGTTTTAACAAATAAATATATTTCATCACCAGGACGAGCAGTGATTCTTCAGTGTCGGCGTCCAGATTTTTATTTGGTTGGTGTTCTTTCACTATTTACTATTTACAGTGTTTTAAATCAGATATACCTGTTGCTCAGTCTGCTGCAGAGAGACTGACCTACTGCCAGCTGTGATGATGAGAAAAGATAAGAGTTTATTCTCATTTATTGTCTGCACTTTTGATGCAATATCTCTGTAATCTGTACAACTGGTTTTACTCTCCATTTTTGTGTGATATAGTTGAATATCTGTTAGTGTTGATCTGAATTTGTAGTGAAATCCTTTGTCTAGAGTCCTATCTGATTTTTTTCTGAGAGAAAGGGAACAAAACTGGTTTAATCTAGCCAGGGTATTCCTGCATTTATTTTTTTAGATAATTGGTCTGGTTTCTGTTCTGTGCCTTAAATTGCCAGTGTTTTAAATCAGATATAATTATTGCTCAGTCTGCTGCAGAGAGACTGACCTACTTCCGGCTGTGAAATTGAGAAAAGATAAGAATTTATTCTTATTTATCATCTGCACTTTTGATTTAATATCTCTGTAATCTGTACAACTATTTTAACTCTCCTTGTTGTGTGACATTGCTGAATATCTGTTAGTGTTAACCTCAAATTCTAGTAAAATCCTTTGTTTAGTGGGCTATCATTTTTCTTAGTGAGAGAAAGTGAACAGAACTGGGTATTCCTGCATCTGTTATTGCTTGGAGTATTGGTCTGGTTATTGTTCTGTGCCTTAAATCACCAGTGTTTTAAGTCAGATATACCTGTTGCTCAAGCAACTGCAGAGAGGCTGAACTACTGCCAGCTCTGATATTGAGAAAAGTTAAGAGTTTATTCTTATTTATCATCTGCACTTTTGATTTAATATCCCTGTAATCTTTACAACTGTTTTTACTCTCCTTCTTGTTGTGTGATATTGTTGAATATATGTTACTTTTGACCTCAATTTGTAGTGAAATCCTTTGTCTAGAGGCCTATCTGTTTTCTTAGTGAGAGAAAGTGAACAGAGCTGGTTTCATCTAGCCAAGGTATTCCTGCATCTGTTTTTGTTTGGATAATTGGTCTGGTTTCTGTTCTGTGCCTTAAATAGCCAGTGGGTTAAATCATCAGATATAACTGTTACTCAGGCTGCTGCAGAGAGACTGACCTACTGCCAGGTGTGATACTGAGAAAAGATAAGAGTTTATTCTCGTTTATCGTCTGCACTTTTGATTTAATATCTCTGTAATCTGTACAACTGTTTTTACTGTCATTCTTGTTGTGTGATATAGCAGAATATCTGTTAGCGTTGGCCTCAGTTTCTAGTGAAATCCTTTGTCTAGAGGCCTGTCTGTTTTCTTAGTGAGAGAAAGTGAACAGAGTATTCCTGCATCTGGTATTGTTTGGATAATTGGTTTAGTTTCTGTTTTGTGCCTTACCTAGCCAGTGTTTTACATCAGATATACCTGTTGCTCAGGCTGCTGCAGAAAGACTGACCTACTGCCAGCTTTGATATTGAAAAAAGATCAGAGTTAATTCTCATTTATCATCTGCACTTTTGATTTAATATCTCTGTAATCTGTACAACTGTTTTTACTCTCCTTCTTGTTGTGTGATATAGCTGAATATCTATTAGTGTTGATCTCAGTTTCTAGTGAAATCCTTTGTCTAGAGGCTGATCTGTTTTCTTTGTGAGAGAAAGTGAGCAAAAATGGTTTAATCTTGCCATGGCATTCCTCCATTACTTATTGCATTGCTTATTGTTTGGATAATTGGTCTGCTTTCTTTTCTGTGGCTTAAATAGCCTGTGGTTTAAATCAGATATAGCTGTTGCTCAGACTGCTGCAGAGAGACTGACCTACTGCCAGCTGTGATATTGAGAAAAGATAAGAGTTTATTCTCATTTATCATCTGCACTTTTGATTTAATATCTCTGTATTTTGTCCAACTGTTTTTGCTCTCCTTCTTGTTGTGTTATATAGGTGACTGTCTGTTATTGTTGACTACATGTTGTAGTGAAATCCTTTGTTTAGAGGCCTTTCTCTTTTCTTAGTGAGAGAAAGTGAACAGAACTGGTTTAATCATGTCTATATTAGAACACCGAACTTTCAAAATTTCGAGTGTTCTAATATTGAACCCTATGAATCGAAAATGTAAAACATCGAACATACAGAACAGCGATTGTTTTTCCCAAGGGAAAAAAATTAGCTGTTCCAAAACACATACACACAACACAAGCACACCAAAAAAACAGCAATCCACACACATACACCACTAACTCTTACCTAACCCTTCATTATCCACTTACCTTAACCCAAACCCTTACCTAAGGTCCATCACTATCGCACAGTCACTTGTTATATATCTGTTAGTGTTGACCTCAGCTTCTAGTGAAATCCTTTGTCTAGAGCCCTATCTGTTTTCTTAGTAAGAGAAAGTGAACAGAGCTGGTTTTGTCTAGCCAGGGTATTCCTGCATCTGTTATTGTTTGGATAATTAGTCTGATTTCTGTTCTGTGACTTAAATAACCAGTGTTTTAAATCAGATATACCTGCTGCTCAGGCTGCTGCAGAAAGACTGACCTACTGCCAGCTGTGATATTGAGAAAAGATAAGAGTTTATTTTCATTTATCGTCTGCACTTTTGATACAATATCTCTGTAATCTGTACAACTGTTTTTAATTTTCTTCTTGTTGTGTGATATAGCTGAATATCTGTTAGTGTTGACGTCAGTTTCAAGTGAAATCATTTGTCTAGAGGCCTATCTGTTTTCTTAGTGATAGAAAGTAAACAGAACTGGTTTAATCTAGATGGGGTATTCCTGCATCTGTTATTGTTTTGGATAATTAGTCTGGTTTCTGTTCTGTGCCTTAAATAACCAGTGTTTCAAATCAGATATACTTGTTGCTCATGCTGCTGCAGAGAGACTGACCTACTGCCAGCTGTGATATTGAGAAAAGATAAGAGTTTATTCTCATTTATCATCTGCACTTTTGAGTTCATATCTCTGTAATCTGTACAACTGTTTTTACTCTCCTTCCTGTTGTGAGATATAGCTGAAAATATGTTAGTGTTAACCTCAGTTTCTAGTGAAATCCTTTTACTAGAGGCCCATATGTTTTCCTAGTGAGAGAAAGTGAACAGAACTGGTTTAATCTAGCCAAAGTATTCCTGCATCTGTTATTGTTTGGCTAATTGGTCTGGTTTCTGTTCTGTGCCTTAAATAGCCAGTGTCTTTAATCAGATATACCTGTTGCTCAGTCTGCTGCAGAGTGACTGACCTACTGCCAGCTGAAATATTGAGAAAAGATAAGAGTTTATTCTCATGTATCATCTGCACTTTTAATTTAATATCTCTGTAATCTTTACAACTGTTTTTACTCTCCTTCATGTGTGATATAGCTGAATATCTGTTAGTGTTGACCTCAACTTGTAGTGAAATCCTTTGTCTAGAGGCCTATCTGTTTTCTTAGTGAGAGAAAGTGAACAGAACTGGTTTAATCTAGCCAGGGCAATCCTGCATCTGTTATTGTTTGGATAATTGGTCTGGTTTCAGTTCTGTGCCTTAAATAGCCAGTTTTTTAAACCAGATATACCTGTTGCTCAAGCTACTGCAGAGAGACTGAAGTACTGCCAGCTGTGATATTGGGAAAAGATAAGAGTTTATTCTCATTTATCGTCTGCACTTTTGATTTAATATCCCTGTAATCTGTACAACTCTTTTTACTCTTCTTCTTGTTGTGTGATATTGTTAAATATGTTACTTTTGACCTCAATCTGTAGTGAATTTTTTTGTCTAGAGACTAATCTATTTTCTTTGTGAGAGACAGTGAACAGAACTGGTTTAATCTAGCCAGGGTATTCCTGCATCTGTTATTGTTTGGATAATTGGTCTGGTTTCTGTTCTGTGCCTTAAATAGCCAGTGTCTTAAATCAGATATACCTGTTGCTCAGTCTGCTGCAGAGAGACTGACCTACTGCCAGCTGAGATATTGAGTAAAGATAAGAGTTTATTCTTATTTATCGTCTGCACTTTTAATTTAATATCTCTGCAATCTTTACAACTGTTTTTACTCTCCTTCTTGTTGTGTGATATTGTCTGCACTTTTGATACAATATCTTTGTAATCTTTACAACTGTTTTTAATGTTCTTGTTGTGTGATTTAGCTGAATTTCTGTTAGTGTTGACCTCAGTTTCAAGTGAAATCATTTGTCTAGAGGCCTATCTGTTTTCTTAGTGATAGAAAGTAAACATAACTGGTTTAATCTACATGGGGTATTCCTGCATCTTTTATTGTTTTGGATAATTAGTCTGTGACTTAAACAACCAGTGTTTTAAATCAGATATACTTTTTGCTCAGTCTGCTGCAGAGAGACTGATCTGCTGCCACTGTGATAATGAGAAAAGATAAGAGTTTATTTTCATTTATCATCTGCACTTTTGATTTATTATCTCTGTAATCTGTACAACTGTTTTTACTCTTCTTCTTGTTGTGTGATACATCTGAATATCTGTTCTTGTTGACCTGAGTTTGTATTGAAATTCTTTGTCTAGAGGCCTATCTGTTTTCTTAGTGATAGAAAGTAAACAGAACTGGTTTAATCTAGATGGGGTTTTCCTGCATCTGTTATTGTTTTGGATAATTAGTCTGGTTTCTGTTCTGTGCCTTAAATAACCAGTGTTTCAAATCAGATATACTTGTTGCTCATGCTGCTGCAGAGAGACTGACCTACTGCCAGCTGTGATATTGAGAAAAGATAAGAGTTTATTCTCATTTATCATCTGCACTTTTGAGTTCATATCTCTGTAATCTGTACAACTGTTTTTACTCTCCTTCTTGTTGTGAGATACAGCTGAAAATGTGTAAGTGTTAACCTCAGTTTCTAGTGAAATCCTTTTACTAGAGGCCTATCTGTTTTCCTAGTGAGAGAAAGTGAACAGAACTGGTTTAATCTAGCCAAAGTATTCCTGCATCTGTTATTGTTTGGATAATTGGTCTGATTTCTGTTCTGTGCCTTGAATAGCCAGTGTCTTAAATCAGATAAACCTGTTGCTCAGTCTGCTCCAGAGAGACTGACCTACTGCCAACTGAGATATTGAGAAAAGATAAGAGTTTATTCTCATTTATCATCTGCACTTTTAATTTAATATCTCTGTAATCTTTACAACTGCTTTTACTCACCTTCTTGTGTGATATAGCTGAATATCTGTTAGTGTTGACCTCAATTTGTAGTGAAATCCTTTGTCTAGAGGCCTATCTGTTTTCTTAGTGAGAGAAAGTGAACAGAATTGGTTTAATCTAGCCAGGGCAATCCTGCTTCTGTTATTGTTTGGATAATTGGTCTGGTTTCAGTTCTGTGCCTTAAATAGCCAGTTTTTTAAACCAGATATACCTGTTGCTCAAGCTACTGCAGAGAGACTGAAGTACTGCCAGCTGTGATATTGGGAAAAGATAAGAGTTTAATCTCATTTATCATCTGCACTTTTGATTTAATATCCCTGTAATCTGTACAACTGTTTTTACTCTTCTTCTTGTTGTGTGATATAGTTGAATAGATGTTACTTTTGACCTCAATCTGTAGTTAATTTTTTGTCTAGAGACTAATCTGTTTTCTTTGTGAGAGACAGTGAACAGAACTGGTTTAATCTAGCCAGGGTATCCCTGCATCTGTTATTGTTTGGATAATTGGTCTGGTTTCTGTTCTGTGCCTTAAATAGCCAGTGTCTTAAATCAGATATACCTGTTGCTCAGTCTGCTGCAGAGAGACTGACCTACTGCCAGCTGAGATATTGATAAAGATAAGAGTTTATTCTCATTTATCGTCTGCACTTTTAATTTAAT
Source organism: Protopterus annectens (assembly GCF_019279795.1). Taxonomy (NCBI): domain Eukaryota; kingdom Metazoa; phylum Chordata; order Ceratodontiformes; family Protopteridae; genus Protopterus; species Protopterus annectens. The sequence continues at coordinate 862 of NW_025053707.1, read as the reverse complement.
ATCTCTGTAATCTTTACAACTGTTTTTACTCTCCTTCTTGTTGTGTGATATTGTCTGCACTTTTGATACAATATCTTTGTAATCTGTACAACTGCTTTTAATGTTCTTGTTGTGTGATATAGCTGAATATCTGTTAGTGTTGACCTCAGTTTCAAGTGAAATCCTTTGTCTAGAGGCCTATCTGTTTTCTTAGTGATAGATAGTAAACAGAACTGGTTTAATCTAGATGGGGTATTCCTGCATCTTTTATTATTTTGGACAATTAGTCTGTGCCTTAAACAACCAGTGTTTTAAATCAGATATACCTGTTGTTCAGGCTGCTGTAGAGAAACTGACCTACTGCCAGCTGTGATATTAAGAAAAGATAAGAGTTAATTCTCATTTATGATCTGCACTTTTGATTTAATATCTCTGTACTCTGTACAACAGTTTTTACTCTACTTCTTCTTTTGTGATATACCTGAATATCTGTTAGTGTTGATTTCAGTTTCTAGTGAAAGCCTTTGTCTAGAGCCCTATCTGTTTTCTTAGTGAAAGAAAGTGAACACAACTTGTTTAATATAGCCAGGGTATACCTGCATCTGTTATTGTTTGGATAATTGGTCTGGTTTCTGTTCTGTGCCTTAAATAGCCAGTGTTTTACATCATATATACCTGTTGCTCATGCTGCTGCAGAGAGACTGACCTATTGCCAACTGTGATTTTGAGTAAAGATAAGAGATTATTCTCATTTATCATCTGCACTTTTGATTTAATATTGCTGTACTCTGTATAACTGTTTTTACTCTCCTTCTTGTTCTGTGATGTAGCTGAATGTCTGTTAGTGTTGACCTCAGCTTCTAGTGAAATCCTGTATCTAGAG
>NW_025053706.1:0-10037 GCF_019279795.1 Protopterus annectens | reverse complement strand
AGCCTGTGTAACTGATTTATTACTGTTTCCATTCTGTGTGTTTCTATCAAAACTAATCCTTGTTTTGCCCTCGACTAGTTTAGACCAGTTTACAGGCATTCCTGTATGCTGGGCTGTGGTATTCCTGTGTTGTCCATTACCTTTACTTCTTGGATAGAAGGAAGTTTCTTTGCTCACCAGTGAGAGTGGGGAGCCTTGAGCAGCCCATCTGTCCCTGTAGAAGTGACCTCAGCACAAGAGCTGTAGTAATTGGTTGTTTTGGACCATTTCAGCTCTTTTAGTTCCCTCTGTTTAAAATCCTCTGGGCTTGGCTATACTACTCAGACAGTTCCTAGTGGTCCTGCAGAGTGGTCCTGGCTACAGAGAACTCAGAAAAGCTACTACTTCTCTGATTTAAGTATCTTGCTGTTTTTTTACTGGAAATAGCTTCTCTAGCTTACCCTAAACAAGCTTTTAAACTGTTTTTTAGCTGTTTGCTGCATTATTTTAAAATCTGAACATTACTTACTTTTTGAGTGAATTTGATCGAAAGTTTGTTTGTTTGTTTGTTAATTTAACTTCTTGAGGCTGCCCATTAAAGTTATGTGCTAGCTCTGTGTAACTGATTTATTACTGTTTCTGCATTTTCTGTGTTTCTATCTAAAACAAAACCCCAAAAATAATCCTTTGTTTCTTCCCCCAGCCTCTCCTGACTAGTTTTAGACCAGTTTACAGGCATTGCTGTATTCTGGGCTGTGGTGTAGTTCCTGTGTTGTCCATTACATTACTTGGATAGGGAGGGAAGTTTCTTTGCTCACCAGTGGGAGTGGGGAGCCTTTGAGCAGCCTACCTGTCCCCTGCAGGAAGTGACCTCAGCACAAGAGCTGTAGTAATTGGTTGTTTTGGACCATTTCTAGCTCTTTTGAAGTTCCCCTGTTTAAAATCCTTTGTTTGCACGGTTTTGGCGCTTGATTGTGGGTATTAAACTTCTTCTGGCTCCACCAAGTCTGCTCTTCAAATTTTCCCCTTAAGGAAAGCTCTACTCTTAGTATAATCAGACTACTAAACTATACTATAAGATCTCAGCACTTGTTCTCAAAACTTCTCTAAGTAAACACTCTCGTACTAAGTAAGCACTACATCCACCTACCACCCCTGTGAATATCCACTTCCCTTAAAGGCACAGCACTCCCTTATACTGTTCTAGCATGTCGAGTGGTAGATTACTGGTGTCCTCTCCAGTTCATCTGGTTAATCTGGGTATCTTGAGACAATGCTACAATTGTTTCATGTACACAGACAACCCTCTCCTTCTCCCAACAAACAAAAATACATGTGAGAGATGCAACTATATAGCCAAACTGGAGGCTGAACTCTCTCAACTCAGGGCTGGCATGACCAGACAGGAGGAGATGGTAACCACACACACAACAAACCCAGTCCCACATAGACCTACCACAACTGCAAACCAAACACATAAAAACACAAAGACATACTCAGAGGCTCTAATAAAAAACTTACTAAAACAACAAAGGCTCCCAAAGCAGGCATCCAAAAATCCACCACCTCAAAACAAAACACATGCAACACATACTTCAATAAATCAGTGTGTCAATCAATCACAGCCCTTAAGGCCAAACACCATGCCTGATACACGAGTAATAGGTGATTCCATAGTCAGACACACTGATGTCCTGCTTACCAGGCTGAACAAGGAGAGGGTGACTGTGAGCTGCCTATCGGGAGCTAGGATCCACCACATAACATTGACGCCAAGACTCAGGTCACTCCAAAGCAAGTACAAATATGACTCAAGTCATTGTCCATGCTGGCGTAGAATGACCTGAGATGTACCTCCTGAACTACATGAAAAGAGACATAGAGGAGCTCTCTAATTATGTAGCCCAGGCTGGTATGACCCTGACCCTGAGCAGCATCTTGCCCTCACCAAGAATGATGCCACAATACAAAGACAAGATGATCAGCTTTAATAATTGGCTCAAGTACTGGTGTCATTCTAAGGGGATCCAACGTCTGTCTGCCTGGGATGACACGTTGGACAAGCCACGCTGCTTCACATGGGACGGCTTGCACCTGTCACCACTGGCTTCTGGATATTTGCTAAGGCTCTTGCCACCCCCATAGTGCCTTTTTTTTAGGCAAGGCCTTCAAAAAGACAAACCCACCTCCTTAGAAAACAAAAATGGAAAAACTAAAGGTACGATGCTCAACGCCAGAAGTCTAAATCTCAAGATGCAGTAAGTTTTCGAAGGGCGCTCCTCAGTATGGAGAACATCGACGCCTGTGCAGTAACTGAAACCTAGTCTCAAGGCTCCTGAGAGCACCCCAGCCGCTACCAGGCTATACCTCAAGTATGCATGCTTTTCAGTTCCCAAAAATCCGGGCCGAACTCCACAAAGGGGGGGGGGGTGTCCATATTCATCAAGGACACCCACACCTCCGGGTTAGTAGCAACACATGAAGCATCAGAGACCATACAGGTGAAACTAACCATAGGCAAAACTGCTATTCAACTGGTAGCATGTTACAGACCACCCTCCCAATCTCAGGAACCCCACTCAGTTTTCCTGAAGACATTGGAGCATATGAATGTATCACAAAATACCATCATAATGGGAGACTTCAACTACCCAAACATAGATTGGGTACATTATTCTAGCCCTAACACCCTAGCCCAAAGGTTCCTGGAATTCATACATTCAAATGCACTGGAACAACTAGTCACCTCTCCCACTAGGGGAAATAATACACTGGACCTGATCATCACAAATATGGGGACAAAATGCTCCACACTGGAGGTATACCACGCACTAGTGAGATCTGACCACAAACTAATCACCCTGGATATACATATCCCACCTCCACCCCCAGCACAAAAGACTACAGTGAAAAACTTCTCAAAAGCAGACTTCATTCTTCTTAAGACTGAGATGGTATCCTTTAAGTCCACTGGGCCAGTGGATACCACATCCCACAATGCCAAATCCTTCACAAATGCTTTCTATGGACATCTCCAAGAATGCATGGATCATGCAATCCCAAATAAATCCAAGTCCCTCTCCACCAAAGGCAAGCGTCCTGTCTGGTGGACCTCAGCTATTAACAAATTGTATGAAAAGCAAAGAAGGAAGCTACTGCACGACAGAGCAAAATCCCATAAAGGGAAGACATCTCTGATCAACACTAGCAGAAAAACTACGTTCTCTCGCTAAAACATCCAAGGCCAACTTTGAGAGAAAAAATCGCTAAGGACACTCAAAGATAACCACAAAGCCTTAACTTCAGCTATGTTAGAAACCTGGTAAAGGAAACCATCAGATATGCTAGTTCACAACAACAAAAATACACTGAACCCACAGATATGTTGCCAACATTCTGGCTGACAGGTTCAGTGCAAATTTTCTCTCCCTCCTCACCCCCAAAAGAAGAAATACTTATCCCAGCTGAATGTAATCTCCCTGTCATCTCAGATGTCCAAGTGAGAACCGGCCCTCAATAAAGATAAAAACACAGCATCAATGGACCTGACGGTATCCCGGTTAGGCGCATACGTGAACTCCAAGAGGAGCTAAACCCGCACATAAAAATGCTATTTCAACCTAGCCTTACTACAGGATATGTACCTGAACACTGGCGCTACAGCAACAGTGGTCCCACTCCACAAAGGGGGTACCTCTACAGCATCCCTGGGAGACTACAGCCCCATGTTTAACCAGCCTGGTCTGCCCAAAGCTATGGAAAGAATCATTATGGAACTCATAAAACAGAGACATTGGGGACCTACAGACACTCTGACCTCACCCAGTTCGCTTTGTAAAGGGCAGATCCTGCCTTTTTTGAACCTGGTTACAGCTTTTCTCAAACAGTCACTTCGGTAGAGCCATTGATGAGGGCAAAGCAGTCCTTTTATACAGCCTACCTGGACTTGGCTAAGGCCTTCGGCTACGTAACGTAACACCCCACTCAGGCATCATAGATAAGCTCAACAGCTTAAATGCGTAAAACCCTTATGTCACTAGATGTGGGATTTGAAACTGGCTAAAAGGACAGAACCCATAAAGTTAAAATCGCTGGAGCAATGTCAGACTCAAAGCCAGTCACAAGTGGTGTCCCACAGGGATTCGTCCTGGGACCCCTCTTGTTCGGCATTTATTTCTCAGATGTTAAAGCAAACATGGGAGGGTTAGGAGCTGACAAAGTTTCGCAGATGACTGCAACCTAGGGCTCGAAGTGCCGTGGAATGATACACCAGCTGGACACATACATCCTGCACAAAAAGGCCTTCCTACAGAAATGGACAACTGGTGCCGGAATCATGGCCTTAAACTAAATGCCAAAATGTATAGTCATCCCTTTAGGAAAACAAAAGTACCCACAAATTATCACACCAGACAACAAACTCCCACTTGAGTATGGAAAATGTAATCAGAGACCTAGGGACCCCAAGTCAACAGGGCGACCACTCATTTGACACCCACGCTTGCCAAAGTGGTTAGAAGGAAACATTCTACCTTGCCCACAATAACCATATCATGAAGGGATTCACATCCAGATCCAAGGATGTCATTGGTACCTCTATACTCCTCCCTCATCAGACCCATGATTGAGTTACAATGCCCATTTGGTAATATATACCTTTCACCCGGCATTTGCAACAGCTGGAGAGACCACAAAAGTGTTCCTCCTACCAAGAGGATCAGGGTCTCCAACATATGTCTTATTCTGCCAGACTAAAGAAACTCCAGCTCTCTATTCAGTAGCATACACTTCTGCTCAGAGGTGATCTCTTGCCTGACCATTGACAAGGCCATGTCCAATCAGGAACTGATGGACATGCTCCTACCTCAAAAAATCCAAATCCATCAGGACCACGCGAGCTAAAGACTTAAACCTTGGCACAAGTATGAATAGGACATGCTGGAGGGATAGATTCACAACCCAGAGGCTTCCCATGCTCTGGAACAAGATCCCAGTCCATGTTAGGCAGAGCCCCTCACTGACTCTCTTCTAGAGAAATCTTGATGAGTGGATGGGAGATCGTAAGTTTACCCCAGGGGTCACATCTGTCACGTCACTACTTCAGACAGGGCACAGTAAACTAATTCTATTATATACGAGGACCTTCACTGTGTCACTACTAGACAGAGGCACAGTATTCTAAATCTATTCTGAGCATTTTTGTACCACTTCATGGGGTGGCGAAAAGCCAATATCACTATGGCGGTTAGGTTACAAATGCCCCAGGGCAGATAGCCTAGTACTCAAACTATGAAAACTAAGTGAATGTAAATGGAAGTTAGCAAGAGATAAGAAAAATCAGGAGAGGGTGTTCACTTTTATTTACAAGAGTGATATGCAGGTAATGCTGTTGCAAGAAATACAACAGTATTGCATACAATGTTAAAAGAACACATTTGAATCATAAAGAGCACACTACGTAAAGAAAAGTGGAAAGCAATCTTTGCTGGAATAAATTAAAGTTGAAGAACAAATGAAGGACAGGCATGGAAGGTTTACAATGGGGAGGGCTTGTTAGCAAGGCATAAGAGTTACACTGGTTGTAGTACATAGTCCCCCAGAATCATTGAGACAAGACATAAAAAAAGTACTATGGGAGAAATTATGGTGTTTCATTGAGGCAGGATGGCAGTGGCTGGAGACTGGAACACCATTAAGGAATAGGGAAGGATGTCTATGGAGGACTAATAAACCACAGAATACCAGCTGAGTTCAGATACTTAGGGAAATATATACAGGTATTTGGGCTCCTTAATGCAAACAAAGTAAGACAGAGTGAAGTGGAACATACACATTTTTCAGGGAAATAGGGTTGGTAGGCAAGATTAGATACATGTACATACCAAAAGAATACAGTTACATGGTTATAAAATCCATATGAAAAGCATCCAGAGATATTGTCAGATCATGCAACTTAATACAAATTAAGCACATTGAAAGCAAGTAGAAGACTTCTTCGTGATAAACACTGACATTTTTTTAGTACTTCTGAAAAAGAGATTGGCTAGAACTAGGCTTCAAAAAGAGTAAAAGGATTTCCAAGCAGAAGCAAAAAGAACAAGCAGAAGAGTACAGTTTTGTACCTACCGCTAAATGTAGATGTTCGGAGGTATTCACACTGCTGCGAGTCATCACACTTAGGTTAATCCTGCACAAAGTCCAAAATGGTCCCGCAGTAATGGTCTCGAAGTTCCAAAGTCTTGCTCTAGGCGTCGATTTGCTGTCAGCTTCTTCCCTGACATCAGTGCGCCAGGAAGTATATAAGATGGGTGCCAAGCGCCATTTTCTTCCATTTTTTCTTGCCCCAGATGTCAGGTGCCCCCAAGTAGGTTGGCAATACATATTGCTAATCAAAAATATACATATAAAATAAAAATAAATACCTTCAGTTACCAGCAAATACACCCCAAAGGTTGTATAGGATAGAAAGGTATAGATAAGTCCAGCTAGAGACAGAGGGGATGGAGGGAGGGAGGTAGCCTGGACTGCAGCAGTGTGAACACTCGAGACATTCCTACATTTATGGTAGGTACAAACTGCATCTATGTTCATCGTGGTTACACTGCTGCTGTCATCGTACGACTTGGGTAGAATCCCCAAAAGTTAAAGTTGGGTGGCTGGTCTATAAAGAGTTAGGATTGGCTGGTGAGGCCCTGTAGAGACTGCAGTGGCAAATCCTGCTCTGGATTTAGAGTAAAGAGGAAGGTGGTAATGCTTGGTAAAGGTGTGCACTGAACTCCAAGTTGCAGCCTCCAAAATTTCCTTGGTTGGTATTCCCCTGAGAAAGGCTGTTGAAGTGGCTGTTGCCCTGGTGGAATGTGGTCAGATGTTAGTTGGGACTGATTTTCCATGCTGTGTGTAGCAGTACCGAATACAGTGTCCTATCCATTTGAATACAGTCTGCTTTGAGATAGCCTTGCCCTGTGATCCTGCAGCATATGCCACAAACAGTTGCTCGGTTTTCCTGAAAGCTTTTGTTTTGTCCAAGTAGAAGCGTATAGCTGCCTGTGTATGTCCAAAGAATGTAGAAGTTTCTCCCCTTTATCCTGTGGGTTTGGATAAAAGGTTGGCAAATGGATGGTTTGGTTAACAGCCACACTAGATACCACCTTTGGCATAAAGGTAGGGTTTGTCCTTAAAGATACCCTGTCCTGATGAAAAATTATAAAAGGTTCCACTGCCATTAATGTCTGTAGCTCTGAGACTCTTCGTGCTGAAGTTACTGCCAGGAGCAGAGCTGTTTTCCATGACAAAAATTGTAGATCAGCTGTACTGGCCAGCTCAAAAGGTGGTAGGGTCAGTTTTTCCAAAACGAAATTGAGGTCCCAAGTTGGTGTTGGCGCTCTCCGGGACAGTCTTATGTTTTTTGCCCCTCTGAGGTACTGCTTTAGCAAGGGATGAGAGAATAAAGGAGGATCCGTGTTGTAATGTGCTGAAATGGCAGAGGCGTGGATCTTAATTGATGAGAAGGATAGGCCTCTGTCTAGCAACTCAGTTAAGTATTGTAAAATTTGAGGAATATTTGGAACAAGAGGGTCAAGGCTTCGAGCTTGGTTCCAGGCGCAGAATCTTTTCCATTTTTCTGAGTAAGCTTTCCTGGTGCTAGGCCTCTTGGCCTCCAAAATGACATCCATAACAGCTTTAGAGAGAGGTGTTGCCTGTTTGGCTAATGTATCTGCCATGCAGCCAGGTTTAAGGTTTTGAGCTGACTGTGCAGGATCTGATTGTTTTGTTGAGTTAGACGGTGTGCCAGATTTGAGGCAAAATCCATGCAGTGGGCCCTGAGGCCAAGTTCCCTTAAGATAGGGTACTCAGTGCAAGGTGGCCAGTCTGGAGCAATCAGGATCATTTGTGCGTTTTTCTTGTCTGGCTTTTTAGGAGTACCTCTGAAAAGGGAGAGGGCAGTGGTGGGGAAAGCATAAACTTTTTAGGTTTTCCATGGAACAGAGCATCCACTTTCCATTCTGGTTTGTAAGTAACTCCTTATGCAGAATTTTTGTAGTTGGCAATTCAGTGGGGCAAAGATCATGTCTGGGCGCCCCATTTTGTATTACCATGCTGAAGATCTGCAGACTCAATTTCCATTCCTTTGAGGTCCATGATATTTTTTGTAGATAAATCTGCCAGAGTATTCTTCTTCCTGGCAGGAATTGTGCTTGAGTGGACTTGGTGATAGAGCTGTATTCACAGGATCATGGCTTGCCTGCATAGGGATAAGAATGGAGTACTTGCCAACACATTTATATGCCACATTACTGTAGTGTTATCTGTCATAGTAATGAACTGCCCTGGGTGTAGAAGGTCCTTGAAGCTGTCAGGGCATTTTAGACTATTCAACCTCTCTTTTTGATTGATATGAAGGTGCATCTGGTCTATGGTCCACTTGCCCTGATGGTTTCCTGCATGTGTGCTCCCAGGCGTAATCCGGAAGCATCTGTTGTTAGGTTGCCTGGCTGCATGGTTGGAAGGCTGACCCTTGTTTGATCATACCTGTGCCCACCATTGAAACTCCTGTTGTAGGCAGGAATCGGTAGTATGCACAACCTAAACTGTAGAGAGTGGTGAGTCCAAACACTTTTTGCATTTCCTTGTAATTTTCTCATATGCAGTCTGGCATATGGTATTAGCAATATGCAGGGATGCCATGAATCCCAGGGCCTTTAAGAATTTTCTTGCAGGAGATGGGACTTTGCCAGTAATTGAAATATTGAGTTAGTTAAACTTTGTTTGTCTGGCGTGAGGTAAGCCATCTGGGCGTTATATTTAAGATGGCACCCAGGAATGTAATCTGTTGCGAGGGCACTAGTTTGACTTCTTTTTAGTTTACTGTGTGCCCTAGAGTGCTTAACCTTTTTGCTGAGCATGGATGCTGTAGAAGAATGCCTTTGTCTCTGCTTGGAATGGGGCAGTCGTCCAGGCCATGGGTATATTTGAATTCCTTTTTATCTGAAAAGTACTGCAATTACTGGTGCCAGGCACTTTGCTTGAAGACCAGGGCGCAGTAGATAAGCCAGAAGAGGCAGTGCAGAGGGGTGGTAGTGCATTGTACCAGCTCTGAATCTGAGGTATCTTCTGCAATTTTGTCTGATGGGACATGGGTATGCCTCTTTGAGGTCCAGAGTAACAGTAAGCCTTCTTGCCCCGGCATGGGCAAACTGCTGTAATGTCAACATTTTGAATTTAGGAATATCCAGGTAAGTATTCAAATTGAAAGGTCTAGTATAGGCCTCCAAGGACATCCTTTCCTAGGGACCAGGAAGAGTCTTAGGTAAAGTCCTTGTCCTTGCTCCTGTTGTGGGTTTTTGAATTTCTCTCATGTGCATGAGGGCTGAAATTTGTTTTGTGCCTCTACCCATTGATTCTGTGGCAGGTCTGGCATTCCTTTTTAGCCTTGGTGATATGAAAGTGGAATCTATGGCCTTGAGACACAATGTCAGAACCCATTTGTCTTGCGTTGATTGTTTGCCAGTTTTGAGAAAAAGTGCTACTTCAAAGATATACTTAGCATCACAGAGAGGAAAGAAAGTCATTGTGACTGTTTCCATATGAGTTGAGATCTGTCCTCACCTCCTTTTGGGGTTGGGGTGCCCCTGTCGTTGTCCTGTTTGAGCCTTGGGTTGAGATCCCCTCTTGGGCGTCTGTATCTGCCTCTGTGTGGCCTGTCTGACACTGGAAAGGACCAGTTCTTAGTTGGCCAATTTCTGCTAAAGCAGGTGGCCCGTAAAAAACCTTTTTAAGAAATTTTTCCTTGACCCCGGGTTTGCCACGATTCTTATGGCTACTTATTGGTATACGTCCCTTTTAAAGGTTTTTTTCTGGCCTTGCAAATTTTCAGGGGGTAAACCCCGGGGAAACCCGATATACCCCTTGCTTTTAAGGTTAGTAGGGGCTCTTTAATGAACGGAATTTATTCCGGCAAACCCGGGATCCTTCCCCCACAAATTCTTTTATTTTTTGGTGAGGTTCGCCTCCTTTTTCCCGGGGGGTTTTTTTAGAGGGGAGCTTTTAACTGGTTTCAA
>NW_025053705.1:0-9722 GCF_019279795.1 Protopterus annectens | reverse complement strand
AAAGGGGGTAGCAACAAACATAAAACAAAAAGGCAAACAAAAGAAAATACAATTGCCTAAGTTGGGATAAGCTTTCCACTTAAGTTTTACAAAAACAACAAGCACATACTAAATATGTAATTTCCACTTGCCAAAGGCTGCAGGTTCGAGTTTGACTAGATAGCATCTCAGGCTGATGCTAAACCAGTCATTCAACTAATAGTCTCTTGGGAGGGGAAGTACAAAAACAACAAACTGTAAATTCTAAGCAGTTCCTATAATAAACATCCAACAGTGAAGTTTGTGAAATTTATCCTGCAGTATGCACACAAGCTTTTGTCTGAAAAGGTAATTCTGACTCTGTGTGAATATGTGACTTACACTACACTAAAAGGTAAACAAAATAGTCTAGCAAGCAACTGATTTTAGAAACAACAAAAAATAATGCCCTTTATAGGATTGCATTACTGCTGTGCTTTCTAGAGTAGCAGCAGCAGTCTGGTCGTAAAATGTCTGAAAGGCTACTTTTCTGAATGGATAAAATGCACAGATTAGACCAATGAATGGCTCACATGGAAAGCTGTTGTCAGTAGAGGCTGCAATTTGAGATGGAATGTGGCTAACTCCTTTGAAACTTCCTGCAGGCACACTTCCACCCCTCAGCCACAGGTGAGCATGCCCAGAAAGGCAAACTTGAAAAGAAAAAATAAACAAAGGCTGGATCAAAACAAAAATCCCTGGATTGTCCTTTAAAGAAGGAATCAAGCTTTAATTGCTATGTAAAAGAGTATGTATAGAGGACCAAGATGCTGAATCTACAATACTTCCAGAATTCAAAACTTTCTAAAAGCCATAGGTGAAGCCAAGGCCATGGTAGAGTAGGCCCCTCGACCTGTCTGAAACAGTTATGATGTGGTGCAGTGAGTATAACAAATGGTAACGGCCTTAGACAACCATTTGGAAATAGTCTGTTTTAACACAGGTTGTCCCTTCTTCTTACCTTCACAAGAAGCGCACAACTGATCTGAATTTCTGAAAGATTTAGTTTTGCCAAGACACTACCTGAGTTGCCTGTGGATATCTAAACTATGGTGTATCCTTTCTCCTTTAGTTTTGGGCTCAAGAAAGAAAAGAAAGAGATGGACTGTTTACCTTAAAGTAAACTAGAACACCACTTTAGGCATAGGATTACTTCTCAAAAAAACGATATCCTTGTGGAAAATGACATAGGGTTGGGGTTGATTCACTATAAGAGCTTGCAACTTGGGTATTCTTGTAAAGGTCATAGCAATCAGTAAAACAGTTTTCCATGTTAAGATCCTCATGTCAGCCATGTTAGCTGGTTAAAATGGAGCAAGTGTTATCTTCTCTAACACAAAATCAAGATCTCAAGGATAGGCCACCAGCTTTCTTGGAGGCCTCTTATGCAAATTCCCTTTCAAAACCAGAGGATAAATAGGTAGACATGCTGAAATGGCCAATAAATGACCTTTGATAGAGGAGTAGGAAAGGCCGTAAGATAGTCATTTAGACAAATACTGTAAAACCAGAGAACAAGTAACTCTGAAAGGGTACTGGTCATGTTGTTGGCATTAACTAGAATCCCTTTTCCATTTGCTAATATATGATTTTGTAATAGCAAGTATTCTTGCCTCTATTAGTATCTGCTGCACATATTCAGTAAAGAGGTGCCTAAAAGGAATTAAAACCCTATCATCCAGACAGTCAACTAATGTTGACTGGAGTCATGGTGTATCAAACACCCTTGTTCTTGTATGAGTATTTCCAGTCAGCATACCTCTCAATCTCATAGAGCAAGAAATCTGGACAATGCCATAAATAATGGGGGGACAAAGGCCCAAAAATAGGGACAAATTTTAAATACTGCTCTTACAAACTTAGAAAGTTGATAAAATAACAGGTTTTACGTTGGCATGAATTTTCTGAAGGGTATGAAGTTTGAAACTCATATGTCTGTCATTATTTTTTACTTCAGTTTTTAATGACTTGACAATAATTTGCAATAAAACCACAATTTTATGAAAAACGGACCAAAAATATGAAGCAAAAATCTGGACAATATGTGAAAATCTATACAGTTGAGAGTATGCCAGTCTGTGAAGAAGTTTGTGGTAACTGCCCCTAGACATTTTCAAAAGAAGGGAGAAATTACAGTTGTGTAAGATCTTACCATAATTGGAAGTTATGTACTTACCATAACTTGGCATCTGTCTTGTCAAACTTTCATTCTTTCTCACTGATGGGTCATGGATCCGACCCTTGGACCCGACTCGTCCATATTTTTCAGACTTGGATCCCAATCTCAAGCTCCTCCCTCTACCCACAGTGCACTATACTTTCCCCAGCTTCCACAGATTGAGTTTGCTGCCTTACTGCCTACTGGACATGGGGGCAGAAACAGATAGAAAAAAATATCAGAGACAAATCTGGAGCGTTAATGTTCCTATATAGTCCACATATCCTCTAGGAACAACTAGGTCAGGGGTTGGTTGGAGGGAAGGTGAGAAAGAATGAAAATGGACAACACAGATGCCAAGTTATGGTAATTACATAACCTCCAAATTTAGAAGTTATGTACCTACCATAACGTTCCATGTTAGTTGTCTTCTCTCGCCTTCTTTCTTGCTGGATGGGTTCGGAGCCGATCCTCGGCTCCGACTCGGCACTTGCTAAGCTTAAGAGTCACTTTTACCAGCTCGAGGCAGCCCTATATCCCATGATGCAAGACGGTGATTACCCAGATCTCGTTTGGTATCTAGAAGAAAAACTGCCCACAATCTTTCCACAAAGGAAAGAAGAACAACTAACCTGAGAAGACTGTAAGGGGAACCCAGGTAATAAGGGTCCAGAGCTAACTGGTGTCCAAGGGAGAACAATCTCACCGAGAAAAAGGAAAATCAAGGTCTGTCCAGGCTAGGGGGACAGGAGGGAGGGACGCAAGAAAGAAGGCGAGAGAAGACAACTAACATGGAACGTTATGGTAGGTACATAACTTCTAAATGTTAAGTTGTCAATCTCACCTTCATTCTTGCTGGATGGGACAGCATCCCTAGCACCTCTATCCTGGGTGGCTCAATGGAACAGACTCTTGAGAACTGTGGAACCAAAACTTGCCCTGTTCCTGGAGGCCAAATCCAATTTGTAATGAGAAACAAAGGTATGAGGAGTGGCCCAAGTGGCTGCTGCACAAATAGTGTCTAAGGGTAGTCTAGCCTGAAAAGCTGTAGATGTGGCTAGACCTCTAGTAGAATGTGCCTTTGGTTTTGAGATGAGTTGTTTGCCCCTAAGCTGATAAATGTCAGAAATGGTGGAAGACAGCCATCTGGATAAGGTTACTTTAGAAACAGGAAGACCTTTCTTATTTTCAGCATAAGAAAGAAAAAGCTGATCAGATTTCCTAAATTGCTTTGTTCTGTCCAAGTATTATCTGAGTTGGCGATGAACATCTAGGCAATGCAATTTTTGTTCCGCCCTGTTAGAATGATTGGGAAAAAATACAGGAAGGTCAATGGATTGATTTAAATTTGTTTTAGAAACGGCAAGTGTAAAGGATGGATTGGTTCTTAAGGATACTCTATCCTTGTGGAAGACCAAGTAAGGGGGATGAGCACAGAGAGCATGTAGTTCCGACACCCTCCTAGCCGAAGTAATAGCAACTAGAGTGTCTTCCAAGAAAGAAATTTTAATGAGCATGTAGCAGCCAGTCCGAAAGGGGGAATCAAGGATGCCAGCACTAAATTTAGGTCCCACTGTGGTGGAGGATCTCTAACAGGGGGTTTAAGTAGGAACACCCCTCTGAGAAAGGCTTTACAAAGCTTGTGAGACATAATATTCTGGTCTGCAAATCCGACATGGAAATTAGAGATTGCTGCCAACTGGACTTTAACTGTGGAAGAAGAAGAACCGGAGTGAAATATCTCAGCTAGAAAGTCCAAGACTGACTGAATAGGGGCAGTAAAAGGGTCTATGTTCTTAGACTTTGCCCAAAAAGAGAAACGTTTCCATTTGCTAGAGTAAATCCTCCAGGTAGAGGACTTCAGAGAAGCTACTATGATATCTCTAACAGGGTTAGAGATTATAGGAAGCCTGGCTAAGGAAGGAAGTGGAGCAACCAAGCGGTGAGGTTGAGGGAATGAATGGACCGGTGCAGTTGACCCGACTGGTGAGTCAGAAGATCTGGAACTGGATCCAGATGCCAAGGCTGCACCAAGAGATGGCGATGAAGGAACGGGAACTATATTTGTCGAGGCCAATAAGGGGCAATGACAATCATTTTGGCTCTCAAGACGGTAGCTTTCTGGAGTACTTGAGGTATTAACGGAAAGGGGGGAAAGGCATAAAGAAGTCCCCGGGGCCAATCCTGGGTAAGAGCGTCTCTGGGGGGATGGCCCGGAAGTGGAAAGAGAGAGAAGAAGTCTGGGCATTTGCTGTTTTGGGGTGTAGCAAAAAGGTCGCAGCATGGGCCCCACTTCTGAAAAATCTCTTCCACTATAGATTGTTTGAGAGACCACTCGTGAGGCATGAGTATAGCTCTGCTCAATCTGTCCGCTATTATGTTGGTTTTCCGGGATATGCGTTGCTACCAGAAACCGATGAGAGGAGATCGCCCATTGCCAAAGTCTGAGAGCTTCTACACAAGGGATAGGACTTGGTCCCGCCCTGCTTGTTGATGTACCACACCACGGACATATTGTCTGTGTGAACTGCAATAGTTCCTAAGGGAAGAAAGTCGTTGAGGGCTTGCAACGTTAAAGCACTGCTCTCATCTCTAGGACATTTATGTGCAGGTGGTATTCAAATGGTTGCCATGTGCCATGAACCATCCTGCCTGATAATGCCCCCCACCCGATCAGGGGAGGCATCCAGTGACCCGTGGCTACCGGGGCGGGGACAAATAGATCTCGCCCTGATGGACTAGGGGAAGAAGTCCACCAGGATAGATGGCTCTTGCAGGTCTGTGTCACCATGATCTTGTGACGCATGGGAAGCTGCTGGAAGGACCATTGGGTAAACAACATCCATTGTAGGAGACGCATGTAAAAACGGGTCAGAGGAAGAAGTGTGATGGTGCCTGCCATAAGGCCCAACACTTTCAGGACCAACCTGGCTTGTACCTTTTTGCTGGATAGGATGATCCGAACATGGTTTTGGATATCTAGGATTCTTTGGCTTGTTAGGTTTGCTGACATTCGAGTAGTGTCTAGATCTGCGCCTATAAAGGTAATAGATTGGCAAGGCGATAAGGAAGACTTTTCGAAGATGACTGAAATTCCTAACTGACCGCAGAGACGTAGGGTATAATCTCTGGCTTGGAGAAGTTGATGCCTGGTGGTGGTTGAGAGGAGCCAGTCGTCTAGATACGGAAACACCTGGAATCCTTGACGTCTCAGGTGAGCCGTGACCACTGCCATTCATTTGGTGAACACTCTGGGGGATGTAGTGAGACCAAAGGGCAGGGCTCTGAATTGAAAATGACTGGTCCCCAGCCGAAAGCGGAGAAACCTTCTGGAGCGTCTGTGGATTTTTATGTGATAGTACGCATCTTGAAGTTCTATGGAGCACATCCAGTTGTTTCTGCCCAGAAAGGGCAAAATCGATTGAAGTGTGACCATCCGAAATCTTGCCTTTTTGACAGACTTGTTCAGTCTGCTGAGGTCTAATATTGGTCTCCAGTCTCCCGTCTTTTTGGGAACCAAAAAGAACCATGAGTAGATTCCGGACTCTAAGTGATCTGTTGGAACTGGCTGGATGGCCCTTTTTTTTAGAAGCTTTGAAACCTCTAGCTTTGCAATTTCCCTTAGACCGGGTGGAATGTCTGGAAGGGAACCTTTTTGAGGGAAGGGGCTTCTCTCGAAAGGAATCTTGTAACCCTTGGATATGATCGACTGTACCCATTTGTCTTGAGAGAGGGAAAACCAGGCTTCTGGGTACAGCGACAATCTTCCCCCGGCTGCCCCCAAGGGTGGGGAGTCGGGCAAAACCCCAGGGATGCTGGAAGGGCTTGTCAGAGGCTCTCTGCTGCCCTGGTTCTGCAGACCCCCTCTGCCCCTAGGGCGGCATCTATTGTTATTACCCCCTCTGCCTATGGGGGTAAACTGACCACGTGCGTCAGGCGTGACTCCCTGAGACTTCCGGAATCACATTTTCCCTCCCTTCTGACCTTTAGGATAAGGTCTAGAAGGGTGGAAAACGGACTCTGGCAGAAAGAGTCTTGCCGTCTTGCTCACACCTGGTCAAAGTGTCCTTTACCTGAGGTCCAAACAAAGTTGTGCCATCAAAGGGAGAATTTGTGAAGGACGTCTTAAAGGTCTGCAAAATTGCAAAGCCGCATCCAGGACTGGCGATCTGAGAGCCACTCCTGTGCCTGCTGGCTCTACTCGCTTCATCGGCTGCATAAGAAATGAGCCGCATGGAGGAGTTAGTTATGGAATTTAGGATTCCCAGCTGAGAGGCAATCTTCTCTTGAGCCCCAGCAGCTGACGGATCCTGTACTACCTCACCCAATTCTTTGAGAATATCGCTTTGAAGTCGGGTGAAGTGACATAAATAATTCAGCGAACGCATAGCAAAGGTCGCTGAGGAAAACATCCGCTTACCATACCTGTCCATGGTCCTAGACTCCTTGTTAGGAGGATGGACTGGTACGGAAGAATCTGCAAGTTCTTTCTTGGTGGCGGCTGCCACCACCATGGCATCAACTGGGACACCTTTTGTGAGAAACTGTTTCTCAGTGGGGGCCGTGATAAATTTAGAAGGCCTCCTGGGGACTGGTTCCACAGAATCAGGAGATGCCCACGCCTGTCGAGCTATCATGTCCATGAGGGGGTCGAAAGGTGGAGACACCCAGGAGGTGGAGGGTCGAGAACCAAAAGCCTCCAGGTATACCGACTCATCCTCGGAGGGATTAATGGAGGGCCAGTTTCCCCTCTGTTTCAGGAGTTCAGGGATGTCTGAAAAGGAGACATCCTCAGAGGGGGATCTTGGGGACCCCTCCGACTCATCTAAGTCGGTATCTGATGTCGTAGACTCAGGGAAGTCTAAGTGCTTCCTCTTGCAGGTCCTCTTACGCGGGGGCTCTCCTGAAGGATCAGGAGAAACCTCGGAAGAGGAAGTTCTTCCCAATGGGGAAACCTGGGGCGATCGATTTCTGGGTCCGGGAGCAAGAGAATGGGAAGAGACATCTACAGGCACCGTAGAGGGAGGAGCTAAAGGAACCGACTGCTGACTGAGCTCGGGGGCTAGCACACTCCTCATCACCTCGAAGGCTCCGAAGAAACAGGGATCCCCGGCCCCACCGAAAACGAAGGCTCCGAAGCAGATGTCGGCGCCGAGCTCACCAAGGGCGAAGCTCGAGGAGGGAGAACGGGGTCGGACAAGGGTCCGATGCCACTCGCCCCCTCGGAACCGACCAGGGAAGCATGATGACCGGATCCCTCCAAGGACAGTCTCAAGGAGGAGATAGGAGTCAAGGCAGCGGAGCGAAACGGCAGTATCGGCTCGGGCAACAACATGATCACGGTACCAATAATCTCCGGCTCCGAGCTCTGAAGGAGAGTCGAAGGAGGAATTTCTGGAGGGTGTGGAATAGTGGTCGTCTGCTGAGACGGGCTATGGAGCATCTGGGCCAGTGCCTGTGATTTTAGCAGTCTACTCACCACTCTCTCGAAGTCATGGTCGCAGAGTCTGGAAGACCTTGAGGATCGGCTCCGATGGCTCCGCTCCAAAGTAAAGGGAGGCCGGAGCCAAGTGGATAGACTCCAAAGCGAAGGAGATCTAGATCTCTTCCTCCAAGCGGAGACCACCGGGCCGACCAAACCTTCTCGGGTTCCAGTTGGAGCTGACAACATGCGGCTCCGAGCTGGAGATTGAGAGATGTGTGCTGAGCCAGGGTATCGGTGCCCGTCGGCGCCCGGTACTAAACTTCAGAAGGAAGGATTGGCTCCGAGGATGGAGCCGATGCTCGACTCTTCTGTGGAGTTTCTGGACCAAGGCCACAGACTTGGACACGCAGTCTGGGTCTTGGATAACTTTGAGAGGCTTCCGGAGCCGGCCTTAGCCAGGGAGCTCTCAGGCGAGAAGACCCTTCAGGATCAGTTTGTTTCTCGTTCCTGCAGGACTCTCTGGCTGAAAGAAGATGGCAAATAGCACAGGAGTCCTGCAGAGGTGTAGCATAAGGAGTCCCCAGGCAATAAATACAAGAAGTGTGACCGTCTGTCAGAGACATCTTCTGACAGCACGAGTCACACTTCTTAAAACTCCTGAAGACCTAGTGTCTTTAGACATGACTGAGTTTTGAACACAAACAGACACACACTCAGTCCACAAATACACTAACTAAAACAAAAATCAACACAGACACACCTAACAAAAATCCTGACAGGGAAATTGTTTGGGAGGAGTAAGGCCTAAAGAGCCCAACAATGTTCAGAAAAATGATAAAGGATCGAAAAACTAACTTGGGAATAGGGTCTAAGTGAATCGAGAAACTAACCAACTATGAAAGGGAAAAAATTTAGATACTGGGATAGCTAAATCTCTTGAAAAAGAGTAATTAAATTCACTTACCAGGAGCTGGCAAAAAAGGTGACCTCATGAGCTTAAGCGGCAAGAAAGCGAGATCTGGGTAATTACCGCCTTGCATCATGGGATATAGGGTTGCCTCGAGCTGGTAAAAGTGACTCTCGAGCTTAGCAAGTGCCGAGTCGGAGCCGAGGATCGGCTCCGAAGCCATCCAGCAAGAATGAAGGCGAGATTGACAACTTAACATCTGATGTTATCCTTTTCATACTTCCTCACTGATGGGTCAGAGTCCCCAGCTATGTAACTCTTGGGCAGCCTCAATGAAGGATATGCCAGAGCACTGTCGAACCTAAGGAAGCTCTACTTCTGGAGACAATATCCAATTTATATCAATCACATCACAAAGGTATAAATCTTTGACCATGTGGCTGCTGCACAAATTTTATCAGTCGACATTCTGGAGGAGAAAGCAGATGATGCAGCCATAGATCTAGTAGAGTGGGCCCTAGGCGGGTGAAGCAATTCCAGATCATTATTTGAATAGATCAGTTAAATACAGTCAGTAATCAATCTGGCCAGGGTAAATTTGGAGATCTCTTGACCTAAACGGTTTGGCAAAAAAAAAAGATACAAACAGTTGGTCAGACTTGCTGCACTGTTTTGTTCTATGGAGACAGAAATGTAGTTGTCTATGCACATCAAGAAGATGCAAGACATATTCGCCCTTGTTAGAAAAATTTGGGAAGAAGACAGACATTGTTTATAGACTGTTAATATTGCTCTCTGTAGCTTCTTTACGCATAAAGGATGGGTTGGTACAAAGGGACATCCTATCCTTATGAAAAATAATGTAAGGCGGTTTTGGATGATGAGGGCTGAAGTTCAAAAATTCTCTTTGATGATGTAATAGCTACTGAAAAGATAGTTTTCCAAAACAGGAATTTCATATCACAAGTGTTTGCTGGTTCAAAAGGTTTCTGAGTCAGGCCTTGAAGTATAACCATGAGATCACAAGGAGGAAAAGGATCTTTTATATAGGGGGCTAAGCAAAAAAAGTCCCTTTCATGAATGCCTTGCATAATCTGGAAGTTGAGAAAGGGAACAAAGAGTCATTCCCAGTGTGAAAGCTGGTAAAATTAGCTGCCAACTGGAAGTGTTATACTGGAAAAACTAGCCCTTCCTTCCTTAAAAAAAAGAGAGGG
>NW_025053704.1:0-9177 GCF_019279795.1 Protopterus annectens | reverse complement strand
ATGGCACATTTATTACTGTGCAGACTGCTTATTGCAATTGAGGACATGTTTGTTAACCATGCATATTAATTATATATATATATATATATATATAAATATATATATATATATATATACACACACACACACGCACACACACACATTAAAGTGTTGAGTGACTTACCATATAAGTGTGTGACATGAAAGTGCAGAAAATAAATGTTTAATTGTAGAACCATGATTGTAAATTGCCCAATACCCACAGTTAGACATATAATATACATAATATCATGTGTATGTGCAATCCATCTGCTGTATATGGTTATTTTTTTTGTATAATTAGTTTTATACTGTTAATTTTAGTATAAATTGCACTGGAGTTAATTTTAGTATAACTTGCAGTGGAAGGGTATTAATGAAAGTTGGAATTGTGGGATTTAACCCTGGCTCATCTACATTGTGATTATGGACTTACACCATTTGCCACAGGGAAGGTGGGCCAACTGATATATTTTTTACCTTCATTACTGTGTATCACTGCTGACCGCTGAACAACTGTTTGTGTGACAGAAGACCACAGATGTTACAGTATATCTTTTTAGAAATCGACAAGTCTGCAGGTATTGTGGAAACATGCTAACCACCACACAATACTGCTTAAAGTTTTGGCGTGATGGAAGCAGAAGATGTAACAATGTCTCTTTTTAATATTGACAATCTGCTTATTGTCTGCAGGTGTTTTGGAACTGCAGGTGTTATGGAAACATGCTGGCTGCTGAGCAACACTGCTTAGCGTGTTCACGAGATGGAAGGCAAATGATGTAACAATGTATTTTTTCTGGAACTGAAAATGTCTGCTTGCTGTCTGGGGCATTTTCCGTATTTGTGTGGAGGTGAGCAATGCACAAAAAGACAGGCAAAGTTCAACATCCATTATTCTTGTAAAAAGTATTTATTTTTTATCATTAAAAGATAAACATGGGACTCGAACTATGATCAGCATAGTCCTCATACGCTGTTTTTTATCATGCTTAGCAGGAGTGCTACACACACACACACACTTGATTCACAGGTGCAATTTATGCTTTCCTTATCATGTTAGCAAATTTCCATTGATTTTTAACTTATTTTTCCATTTCACCATATTTGCTCTAAGCCGTACATTGCACAAATATTAATATTTAGAAAAAAAGGAAATATAAACATTACAAAATACATTTTTTATTGACTTTTGCACAGCTCTGGGTTTGAAATATGCTAATAAACCAACCAAACATACTAGGAATGTCTTTTTTCTCTTTGTCACAGAAACAACTTTGCAGCAGGACAGCAAGTCATTGTGCATACAACCAACTCCCATTTCCTCCACAGTATTAACAAGACATTTACACTTGTACACTCTCATTTGTTTGTACATGTGTCGAGTACAGGTTTATTGCAATGAATGATCACAAAGCCAGTTATAAGTATTGTTTGCACCAATGCAGCTCTGTTTTCTCTTTGTATTGTGTTAATTCTTCTTTTATCTGTGCTGTACTCTCAGACCTGCAATATCTAGGGACTTTTGTATTATTATCCTTTCAATGTATGATAAAATGACATGACGTTGAAAAACAGTTTTCATAAAACGTAGGAGAGTGTTGCTATTAGTGAACAAAATTAAGAACTGTGTGCTGTTCGCTTTCATTTAAAATCTTGCTACAGTTACTTCTACACTTTGTAAGTGCATCCTGGGTGACACACCCAATGCAGGTAAGGGAGTCTGAATTGCTGTTGTGTCTTCCTTCTTCCTCACACTAATCATTGACAGTTGCAATCTATTAGCAACTAACACTGAGGTAGTGCCTACACTAAGTTTACACCTGCTACATGAAGTCAAAAGTTTGGTATTCAGCAATTTTAATGAGTTCACACCTCATCTGCATCTTCACCATGCACAGAGGCCTGAATCTACACTATAAAAAGGTAACTGTGTAGGTAGAGAAGTTGAAATAAGGAGCCTGGTGTATTTGGAGAACACAGAAGATTGGTATTCCTTTTGATTTATCTACAGAGAAGACTTCTGATCTTGCTAAGGTATAACTGTATTTTGTAATGCATATTACCTTTGTTAACATGTTACAGAGAACATTTATATATATATGCATTAGAAAATCAAATTTTATCTGTATGCACTTCTTGTTGGCATAGGCATTTTGAACAGACATTTTCCTTATCAGATAGAACCCGAAGACTGATTAACTTCTCAATCCCTAAGTCTCATTGTTAAAAACTGGTTTATCTTACAATTTTCATGTTATTTCAGGGAGGTAGTAATGTACTATATTGCCAGTGACACAGGGGTGTTAATAACACTTCAAAGATATCCCATAGACCCTCCAGGAACTGTTGGTCACAGAGAGAGGTGACTGGCAATCATATAAAGTTGACTTTTCTGTTGTAAATGTTATTGCCCATTTTGGCGAGAATTGTGTTGAAAACATTTATAACAACTGAATTATGTGGTATTCTTTGGTTTGTGCAAACTTTTCATTTGCCTCTTGACATTTATCTACCACCTGCCATAAACCAATTATAACTGTAAAAAGGAAGTATTGTGAAGTATGTACCATAACTTCAAACTATATTACCAAAATCATGCAAATCTATCCATTTCTACCTATATTGTCGAGACAATAGTCCTGCATCACAAATGAGGAATGCATGAGCCAGAATCTGTTACATGTCACACACTTTACAGGCCTAATTGCATTACAGCACTAGTTTTCCTTTTTAAGATTTGTATATCTTTAATGAGCATGTGGTATTGATAAGTCTTTCTTTTGTGACAATGAGGAATGACCATCTTTGTGTAAATCTATGCATTGTGTTTTGCAAAGGTTTGAATCCCACCTTCTACAAATTACTTTTAACAGTGTGTCCCCACAAAATATGTGCCTAGTAATCACCATTGACAGTTCCTTCAAAGTCAAGGGGTTACAAACCAAGCTATTGAGTATTTCATTGTTGACCAATGGACAAAGTTTGACCAGGTATAGCATCACATATGGCAAAGATCATTGCTAAGTTTCACATCATCATTGCAGTTTCATAAACTCTCTTCCTCTTTGTTTGACTATGTTTCTTTGCTTTAACACCATCATGCAAATGTAGTTGGGATGGTTGTGTATGTTTCTGCCAACTGGTTTGTAAATGTGAGATCACAATTTGGTGGGGAAACACATTGCTCTACTGTTGTTGGAGGACCTCTCAGACATGGCAGGGTGATGAGAATGATGGTTGCAAATTTGTGGTACAGGAGGGTGGAGGTGTGAAGAGCATCCAAAATCTTGTTGCACTCCTCATCAAAGCACCTACAACTGGTAGCTCTGTAAGTGACACTATATGGGGTTTCAGTACAAGGCTGAGGGCTTGGAGTAGCCTAGTTAAGGCTGTCTCTACTGTCACTGGCATGCAGCCTACCATGCACTGGAGGCAAGCAGTGTAGGAGGCACCACTACAGTGACCTTAAGAGGTGCAGAAGTAGGCACAACTTTCTAACCAGTGGCTGGATGAGTTTTGAACTAATACCCCCCAAGATATGTAAGTATACAGATCAAGCAACTTGAAATGAGATGGGATGGTGTACATAGCCAAGACAGGTATGCATAATCCTTTTACATATCTTCTTCTTTCATTCTGTGTTTTACAGCTGCAGAGGAAATCAGGATAAACAGAGAGGAATGTGTTGAGAGTGGCATGACTCAGAGGGACAAGGGGTATGTCTGCAGCACAAGTGAACCTGATTGTATTAATTATTGTGATTCCATAGATTAGAAGCAGCTTCAGCATGCATACCTTAATTGTAACAGCAAACATGCATGCTTTCTGTAGATGTTGGTGATTGTATTAAGTTAGTGTGGTAGTGTATTCAAATTATGTGGGTTCAGTTCCCACAACTAACCTATAGATTCACATTCAGCAAGTATTATTTCTACAGTTGAAATGCAGCAATATTGACTTTAATGCCATGTTGCTAACTTACTCTGTAGTATCTTTGAAAACATCTATGGAATATGTGTATAAATATATATATATACATATATATATATATATATATATATATATATATATATATATATATATATCTTCTTTCAGCTTTTCCTGGTTAGGGGTCTCACCTGTCTGCTCATGACTGAAATTGGAGTTTTACAGTGTCAAGTTGCCAGCCCGGCTCCCAACCTTGCACAGGAGGCACACACACACACATGCACGCCTAGGACCAATTTAGAGTGTCCAATCCACCTATAGCATGTTTTTGTGATGTGGGAGGAAACCGGAGTACCCAGAGGAAACCCACATGACCATAGGGAGGACATGCAGACTCAAGACTGCAAGGCACCCCAGCTGAGGACTGAACTGGAGAAGACTCTTGCTGTGGTGGCAACGCTTAACCCCTGCAACCAATCATGGCCAACACTATATATATATATTTATATATATATATATATATATATATATATATATATATATATATATATATATATATATATATATAGATATATATATATTTTTTTTTGGATTACATGGAATCACACAGTTCTGATGTCATACCTTTCTGCCAACAAAACAAATGCATTTCAGCACGCAGGGGTGGAGTCGGCCATTGCAGCTCAGCTGGCTAACCCTCCACTGGCTGCCGCACTTTCTGCAACACCCTGCTCCTCTGGGATGCAACATGGCAGTACTGCCTTCACAACCCCTGCTGCCCTATCTGGTCCATCCTTGTCAGGTGTAGCAGTGCCTGGCTGGTGGTGCAGTGGTACCTTCTGGATGTACTCTGGTGGAGGTGGTCATTATATGTATCACCAGCCAGGGATGGTGTAACTTTGCATCTGATAGAAAGTCACCTTGGTATCCCACATCAGCAGAGTGGAGGAAGGTGCTCCTAAAATTGATAAAGACTCCCCACATCAAGATGTCTCACAGGCAGCTGAAGAAATGGACACAGTGATGACAGTTCTAAGGATGATGAGTAGATTCTCATTGTTACCATGCTTGACAGGCATGTGCCTCCAGTGTTCCCTACCTGTCTTAAATCATGGTTTCCCTCAACCTTTTTGTGACAGTCACAATCCCTGTATCTGTCTTGCATATGTTTTTATGCATTTGCCTCTACCCTTCCTCAACATGTGTTTTCTTGACACACTTGATTTGGGCCACTTGGCTATACAACATCATTGTGTTATTGCCACCCATCCGTGTTGTGGTGACTGTCAAAATTCTTAAAATTTTGTCTATCTGTGTACATTACTGTGGCAAAGATGTTGACGTCCATGGTTCTCCCCCAGTCCTCTCCTACAAGTGCCTGTATGGCTTTCCCTTTGTACTTCCCCCTGCTTGCTTCCCCATTTCACAACTTTCCTATCAACCCCATTTTCACATGTTTAATCTGGCCAGGAATACCAAGAAATTGCCCATAGAAAAAGGCTTCACTTTTTGTCCTCTGCATTTGCACAGTGTTTGGCATCATGCACCAATGCTGAGTGATGATGAATGGCTGTTCCTGTCCATTCATATAAACTGCAGAATAGAGTCCACTATCTTCACGTTGCAAAGGGATTTCTTCCAAACATGCTGCACTATATAGGAAATACAGTAGAAATATAAAGGCAGAGTGAAGGCAATCATTTGAAACAGTCACAGTTCTTAGACTGCAAGATGTAACAAAATACATCTTCATATGTGGTTTGGTCTGTTGACATAAATCACTTGAGTGAAAGCTTTTTTTTTATCACAGCTTCAGGGGTTCGATTCCAGATGTATCTTACATCATTTTTTAATGTGATGTTATATGTCTATGGTATGTTTAATCACTCACATCTTAAAATTAGCCACAGTTATGAGCTCTCATGAAGATATATTGAATACTGGCAAAAAAAAAACAAAAAAAAAAAAAAACAAGAAAAAATGGCCAACCTGTGTTGTGTAAACATCTCACCAAACAAATAAAACAGAGTAAAGCAATCCAAAAATGTAGAATGATGAGATGACACCAGGCTCTCAGCATGGCAACTGTATTTTAATGCTTTATTTAAAACAACATAAAGCGCTTTCACAGCTCTTGCTGCTTCTTCAGATGTCAGGGAATAAAATACAATCACACATGACGCACACACACACACACACACACACACACACACACACACACACACACACACACCACACACAGACACATACACACACAGACACATACACACACGCACACACACACACACACACACATACAAACACACACACACACATACACACACACACACACACACACACACACACAATATCACACATGCACCACACCAGATGCACACCACACACATACACACACACACACACACACACACACACACACACACACACACACACACACACACACACACACAGCAATTTATACAGAACTTCAACAAATCAACCAATTAAGCAATCATGTATTAAAAGAATACAAACAATAAATGTAATATAATTTTAAATTTTAGTATTACATTTTTGGGAAAATGAGTTTATTTTTTCAACAAGTTGGGCAGAACATATTGTCCATTACAAAAGATTCCTAGATGATATTTGTATCTTGTGGAGGGGTAACATTAACTAATTTGAAGAATTTATGCAACATATTAACTGCCTTTCTACCAGTTTTTAAAATTTACACTATCAAAATAAATCAATTTGAGCTACATTATTTGGACACTGTCTTAAGGAAAAATAATATATCCAAACAATTTGAGATCACCTGTATTTTTAGAAAGAATAATACTCAAACATGTTGTTGCACTTTGAGAGTAACCATCCATTATTTCAAAAAAAGGGGGATTATAAAAGGTCCAGTTAATAAGAGCATCTAGAATTTGCAGTACTGATACTTAAAATTTAAAAAGGAATGGTGAATACTTAAAGGAACTTTTTTATGGAAAAGGCTATCCAAACCAGTATGTTTGAAGCTTTAGGGGTTAATGAAATATCCCAAAAAGGCACAATACAATTTCCCCAGTACTTGGTAATACGAAGGTCCCAAAAACACTATCCACTAGAATGAATAATGATATGACAAAAAACTTCTTTGTATACTACATATAACACAAATAATGTGGAATAGAAATATTATTGTAAATTTTGGCCAGTTCTTTCCATTGTTAACGAAGATCTTAAGAAAAGTATTCCCAATAAACCAATGTTGTTAGAAGAAGGGACTGCAACTTGAAAGAACTATTGCCAAGTAAAGCAAACCCTATCTTACAATGGTGAGAAACCAACTCATCAGGGAACCTATAAATGCAATGCTTGCTTAATCAATGTTGCTATATACTAGATAATAAAGGTATTTATTTAAAATCTAGAAACATAAATTTGTTTCCATCAGGTCATTTTAATTGTAATTCAAAAAGGTATTGTTTATTTGGGATTTTGTCAACACTGTTTATGTTTTTATGTGGGAAAAACTGGAAAGAGCTCTAAAAGAAGCTAGAGTATATGAGCACATCTATGAAATCAAAAATAAAAAGAATCAAATGCATTTACAAACATTCTTAACTGTAATAATATGTGCCTAAAATTCTTTTGGTCTTGGAACAAGTTTTAACAGTGTAAGAGGGGACTAAAGCATCCCTGGAATATAAGAACTGTTATGGCAAATAAAAATTGAATGCCACAAGACTACTAGGCTTAATGATGCCATCAGTATTAATAGTGCTCTTTAAACTGTGTAGGGCAAAATTATAGTTAATTCCATAAATTGCAATTATAAGAAATGTTTGGGTTCAAGTTTTCACAATTTTAACAAAATCAACAGTTCTTAGTAGTTTTTAGCAATTTTAGGTAGACATATTGTATCAAATGTTGTTTATTACCTATTATTTGTTGGTATCTAACAAGGTAATATAGTCCATTTTTGAAGTTGTAATAAATTTTAATAAAATGTTAGGATTACGATTTATTTTATAACAATAAACACCCCATTTATGAAGCATTACATATTTACAATAGTATTTAGAATAAGAATGTTTTATCAATTTTATCTACAAATATGTAAAAATTATTTAAATTAATATATATTTATTAGTTTTTAATATTGAATATTTAATATAAGATTATCTAATTCACTTAATATATTAAACTTTATTTTTACATATGTGGGACCCTGTAAATGAAAATGATTCTGCTTTTGCTTTTGTTTTTGTTTTTGTTTTTGCTTTTGTATTTACAGCATGTACCTTTAAATATCAAGATATCTTCTTAAACAATGAGAATAGCTCAATTAATTAATTATATAATTGAATTATTGGAAAAGTATATGTATATAATGAATGCACATTCCCTGTTGTTTCGTCTTGATAAAGCCTGGGAGAGCCCAGGCCAAAGCTTGACTGGATTGTTTGTTTCCCTAAATCTTTGCATTTGTGAGCAGCTATTTTTGTGGGATTTTATACTTCAAATAAAATAAAGTACTGGACAAGATATCCTGATCCCAGGATTTCTTCTCGCCTGAGCTGTTGGTTTTGTGTTGCATCTGCCTTTGGTTTTAAAGATTTTGTAATATAATTTTAAAAATAAAAAATAAACTTAAAATCAGCTAATGCACATAAATGTATATTTAAAGCTTATCTAAAAGTGAGTCAGTTGTCTGTAACAAAGGTTTAAGGGGAACATTATCATTTAGTCCTGAACCATAATCAGCCCTTAACCTAGATATTCACTTGCTCTCTAAGCTTTCAGTAGCATTCCTATCACCACCCAGCCTGTTACCTTGCCACTTGTGCTATAACTGAAACTTAAAACAATGTGTGGTGGAGGTGATTTCATTGCTTAAAAAGCACTGCACTCAGTACCATTACATATTATGTCTTATGTCTTCTACTATACATTCTCATCTGTCAGTCTTGTCATATTAAAACTGAATGCAGGCAGTGCAGCACATGCTAAATAAACCATGAGAAGAGGTGCAAGTAGCTTGAACATCAAACACATAATTGCTTTACTCCTGATCTGATGTATAAACATACCAGTAGTGTCAATATATCTGTTCTTAAAAGTATGATATAGTCTAAGTTCTTTTATAAGCGAACCCATTTTATTCCTAGTAGTTTTACCATCAATAAACCGTTTTGGATAACAAAGCATCTGTTTTAAAGATTGTTTCTTCTTAAAGATAGTTAGGTTTTGTTCTTA
>NW_025053703.1:0-9840 GCF_019279795.1 Protopterus annectens | reverse complement strand
TGCACATGCTTGTTCATAGCTGCAGCTGCCCTGTATTCAGTTAACTAGCTTTATGCAGGGTTGTATACAGCTGCTGTAGGGTGTATTGAGTTGTTCCTTCACAGTCACCATCTGGCAGCATTTCATTTGTCATTGGCCTCCGCTGTATAGAGTTGCTATATAGTGAACCAAGGTTGCTTATATTAAGAGTATTACTTCACTGTGCACTCACCTTCTACTGCAAACAACACAGCATTGTATTAGGTACTGATTCAGCTCCAAAGATACTTTAGTGTTGTTCACTGCCTGCAAAGTCATGTTTAATTGCAGTTCCAGATGCTACTCATTCTGATAATTAGGAACCTTGCACTGTGCCACACTGTCATATTCTATGTCGTACTGTGACATACTGAAGTATATTAACATTCTGATAATTATTTGCATTGTATTGGGCTGCACTATAATATATTCACATTCTGATAATTAGCAACAATGCACTGTGCCATACTGTCATATTTTGTGCCACACTGTCATATTCTATGTCATACTGTGACATACTGAAGTATATTAACATTCTGATAATTATTTGCATTGTATTGGGCTGCACTGTAATATATTCCCATTCTGATAATTAGTAACACTGCACTGTGCCACACTGTCATATTCTGTCATCGTATGATATACTGACATATATTCCCATTCTGATAATAAGGCACATTGCATTGTGCCACACTGTCATATTCTATGTCATACTGTGACATACTGAAGTATATTCCCATTCTGATAATTGCATGAGTTGCATTGTGCTACACTGTAATATTCTATATTAGACTGTGATATATTTCCATTCTGATAATTAGTAACACTGCACTATGCCACATTGCCATATTCTATGCCATACTATGATATACTGAGATAAACTATTATATCATGGCATCCAATTATGCTGTGCTTTATTCTGCCTTCTGAGCTTGTTTCTTTCTGTTGTAATATTCTTGCCACCTGTGTGTAGTATTAAACTGCTTTATCTTTAGACAGTTTTATGCTATGTTATCATAATTTATGTCATATAGCATTGTGATAGCTTATTAAATCTTTATACAGTTATACTGGTTTTACTTAGGACCACATTATACATTCTTATCCCGCATTGGGCTCATTTGCATTGTGGTATCCTGGTATACTGTATACATAGTTACACTGCTTTTATTTAACATCGTTACACAGTCCTGTCATTCACTGTGATATGCAGCACTCCGCCACATTTTTTGGGTTTGCTGTAGCAACAACCCATCTTAGTTTTTTACATTGCACTCTCCTATTACTGTGTCTTCCAAGCCAGCTTATTACATATGTATGATGGATTTTATCTGTTTGTTTTGGCATTTGTGTTCACTTGCCAAACCATTTTTGTATACATCAATGAAGTACAACATCATACTGCTTTGTGTCAAGCACACCATGTTGATATTTCTGGATTTCTAGGAGACACCTGAACAGCTTTCTGTCCTATACTGTGTACTCTCATATCTTGGTATTCTGCTAGTCTGCTGTTGAGACTGCTTGATTTATTGCTACTAAACCAGCACAGCTCCTGATTCCAAACAGCAGGACTAAACACCTCCCAAACACATGTATGCTTGTTCTGGAAGTCAAAAGCAAAAACAACAAGCTGCTACTAAGCCAACACAGTTCCTAATTCCAAGCAGCAGAACTAAACACCTCCAATACGCACAGTCAGAGAGGTGAAACTCATCAAAAATAAACTCAGCCTGATAGCCAAACTCACTGAAGCAGGTCTTTTTAAATTCCAAAGGGATAAGCAAACAAGACGCCAATAAACAAACGACTTCAATTTTATTAAGCACCACGATACCGCTTTTCGTCGGCACCCTGCACCAATTTCTTCAAGACATGACTAATTTAGACTGCCAGTACAACCATACTAAATTATATTTCCAGATTAGGATGAGGAATTTTTAAACTGATGCATTTTTTTTCAAAAAGGAAAAGGCAGTTGATTAAAATTAATGGGCAGGTTTTGAATATTATCATTCTTTCATCTGTTTCATTTTACTTGAGTAATTATGCAGTTCTTGTCACTTCCTACATTATTTTAAAAGTTTCATGCAGAAAAAAAATAAGGCAGTTTATTTTCTGAACTGAACTAGGAATTACTTTTTGATAATTTAAATATTATTAAAACTCCAAAGGAATGTATAGGCTATTAAGACTAAAGTAAAACTGAAAATATTTTATTAAGATATTATTTGAAATTAATTAATTCTTCATTAACCAGGAAGATGAATGTATCTAAAGTCATTTTTCATTTCTGACCTAGAATATAGGCAAAGCAAAGTTAAATTAATGCACTTGGCAAAGCTACACATAAGTATAGCTTAAGAATTCATGAGACTGAGATGCCAAGTTAACATTAATGTAGGCAAATCATATGCAGTGATTAAGCAAAATCTTATAACTGTAACCCCTTCTGGAATACAGATAAAGCCCATCACTTCTTGCTGGTATTTAGTAACTTTATATTGCGTTAGTCTGAGAATGTGCAGTCTGCTGGTATTTATCAAAATCACAAAGAGTTAGTCTGGGAATGTGCAGTGTGCTGGTGTTTAGTAACATTGCATGGAGTTAGTCTGGGACTGTGCAGTGTGCTGATGTTTAGTAACATCGCATAGAGTTAGTCTGGGAGTGTGCAGTGCGCTGGTGTTTAGTAACATTGCATAGAGTTAGTCTGGGAGTGTACAGTGTGCTGGTGTTTAGTAACATTGTATAGAGTTAGTCTGGGAGTGTGCAGTGTGTTGGTGTTTAGTAACATTGCATGGAGTTAGTCTCGGAATGTGCAGTGCGCTGGTGTTTAGTAACATCGCATAGAGTTAGTCTGGGAGTGTGCAGTGTGCTGGTGTTTAGTAACATTGCATAGAGTTAGTCTGGGAGTGTGCAGTGTGCTGGTGTTTAGTAACATTGCATGGAGTTAGTCTGGGAGTGTGCTGGTGTTTAGTAACATTGCATGGAGTTAGTCTGGGAGTGTGCAGTGTGCTGGTGTTTAGTAACATTGCATGGAGTTAGTCTGGGAGTGTGCAGTGTGCTGTTGTTTAATAACATTGCATGGAGTTAGTCTAGGAGTGTGCAGTGTGCTGGTGTTTAGTAACATTGCATGGAGTTAGTCTGGGAGTGTGCAGTGTGCTGGTGTTTAGTAACATTGCATGGAGTTAGTCTGGAAGTGTGCAGTGTGCTGGTATTTAATAACATCATTTAGAGTTAGTCTCGGACTGTGCAGTGGCAAATCAACAAATGAACTGAGCTGAATACATAGAAAACAAATTAAAGCCCTCGGCTGCACTTCTGCAAATACTTCATACTCATGTATGCACTGCATGTTAGGGTAAATACAGTGTTACAATGTAAGTCTTTATGGAAAACACAGTTTTATATCTGAAGACTATATTGCACAATAGCCCTCATGCTGATTTCTCAGCAGCTGTTAATGAGCCAATCTCTCCTCTCCTAGAATATTGCAATGATGCCCTTTGCCTGGAACTTCCTGACACCAAGAGTGACTGGTTGCAGCTTGTGTAAAAATCTGCACCCAGGCTACTTGTTTGAACACTATATTAGCAGTAGTTTAAGTCTGTTCTGCAGAGCTTGCATTGGCTTCAGGTCCTTTTCCATGTTCTTCTTCTTTCGGCTTCTCCCAGTTAGGGGTCACCACAGCGGAACTCTGGTCCGCTAATGATTGGCAGTAGATTTTTATGGTGCCGATGTGCCAGCTCGATGCCCAACCTTCAACGAAGGCACGCCCATTCTACGCATGTCTTTTGAATGCCACTCAACCATGGGGAGGACATGCAGACTCCACACAGAAGGCGCTCCAGCTGAGAATTGAACAGGAGAACCTCTTGCGGTGAGGGGACAATGCAGGTCTATATTAGAACACCGAAGTTTCAAAACTTCAAATGTTTTAATATTGAACCCTATTCAACGAAAGTTGAAAACATCGAACATACAGAACAGCAAATTTTTTCCTAGGGAAAAAATTTGCTGTTCCAAAACACATACACACAACACAAGCACACCAAACAAACAGCAATCCACACACATACACCTAAAATCTTACACCTAACCCTACACTAAACTATACATACGCCACTAACTATCCACTTACCTTAACCCAAACCCTAACCCTAAGGTCCATCACTATCGCACACTCATCTCACCTGCACCCTAACCCTAACTCACCTAGCCCACCCTAACCCTCACATCCACACAATCTCACACTTACCTGACCCATGCCCTAACCCTAACTCACCTAACCTGCCCTAACCCTTATGTCCACACAATCGTACTCATACCTAACCCACGGCCTAACCCAAACTCACCTAACCCGCCCTAACCCTCACGTCTACACAATCACACACATACCTAACCCACACCCTAACCCTAACTAACTTAACCCATGCTCGATCGCACACTTACCTGAACCTGACCCGTAACTTTCTACCACATCGCTGAAAATACCGAAGCAACAGAAATGGACAACCAAATTCTTTCCCTAGGAAAAAATTTGGTTTTCTGTAGCTTCGATATTTTCAGCGTTCACTTAATACGGGTTGATACTACAAAATTCAAAGTTCTGAAACTTCACTGTTCTAATATAGACCCGACAACGCTACCGCTGCACCCAGGTCCTTTTCCATATAATCTTTAAATCTTAGTGCTGGTATAGCTGCCTTGCAAGAATCTGGTTCAAATTGCATGAGGGAACTCCTAATTCTGTATTGCCCTCCTGGGCTTTGAACTCCTCAACCCCAGGGCTGCTAATTGTTTCACAAGTACATTGAGAAACCTTGGTCCTTTGTATACGTGCTTTGCATTTCTGGAACCTAATTTTATGCTGGCTAAGACAGTGTTAAATATAGGTTTGCTGCTGTACACCTCTAAAGAAAATTGCCTTGTTCTTTTCACTCTTGTATTTAATTTATGCACTTTATGATATGGGTGTTTTAATACTGGCGAGGATCATCATCATTATGGTCTTTCGGCTTTTCCCGGTTAGGGGTTGCCACAGCAGAACTCCGGTCTGCTAATGATTGGTAGTTGATTTTTACGTGCCGAGTTACCAGCCCTGATGCACAACCTTCAAAGAAGGTACACCCATACACGCATGTCTCCACGCAGAAGACACTCTAGCTGAGAATCGAACCGGACAGCGTCTGACTGTGAGGCAACAATGCTACTGCAGCACCACCACCGCTGAAGTTGAACATGGAAAGAAAAAAACTAAGCATCCTCAACTCATGAAAGTAATCAGCAGCAAATCGTAACACAGCACAGAACAGTTAAAGGGGGATAAAGTATAACTGCAGCTAATGAAACAAGAAAATCAGGCTTTACACACCAATTCTGATGATCTTATGATGAAGGAAAGCAAAGGAATAATTCAAGGACCTTTGTAACCTTGGTTTAAATGTAGAAAAAAAATATTAGCATAGACCTTTACATAGGAATTCTTTTCAAAATAGATTCAAGATGTCTGACTAATAATGTTTTTAGAACTCAGCAACTCATCAACAGGACAGGGAGTGAGATGTAACAGTGTGAAATTACCAATGAAGTAAGCTAAGACAAAATTACAAACCAGGAAGAAATCAAAGTAACCAGCTTCACCATGAACAACAACCATGGAACAAATTCAAGAAACTTTTGATCTGGTGAGAACCAAAGAGTATTTATGTGTGTGTGTGTGTGTGTGTGTGTGTGTGTGTGTGTGTGTGTGTGTGTGTGTGTGTGTGTGTGTGTGTGTGTGTGTGTGTGTGTGTGTGTGTGTGTGTGTGTGTGTGTGTGTGTGTGTGTGTATATATATATATATATATATATATATATATATATATATATATATATATATATATATATATATATATATATATATATATATATGGGTTACTTCGAAGGTCCTCTCCATCGAAACCCACTTCTATGACATGGCATAACATCGACAACCGGAGAGCCGACGATTCCCATATGGTAAGTAACCATTTGGCCATCAACCTGAACTTTGCCCCGTACCCCTGCAGTAGTGCATTCTCGGAGATGGAATATTATGTAAGGGGGGTGTGGGGGGCGTATCTGGAGTTCTGGATGGCCAAATGGTTACTTACCATGTGGGAGACGTCAGCTCTCCAGTTGTCGATGTTATGCCGTGTCATAGAAGTGGGTTTGGATGCAGTTGGCTTTCGATGAACTAAAGGTAACCCATATATATATATATATATATATATATATATATATATATATATATATATATATATATATATATATATGAGTTATTAAGTATAAAATATAGGAAGTCTAAAGGTTATCTCAAGTAATGGGTGGGTATTTTTTCTGTAGGTAATTTGGGCTTTGTAGTATAGAAGATGAACTGTTTGCTTCCCTTAAATGTATGGGTAGAGGGAGTAGCACATATAAATGACATATACTGAAACACATTGTGCATCCTTAGTGAAACTCAGCCTAGGCATAGTTAAATTTGTTCCTCCTAGTGCCAGATCCTAAGTTACTCTTTTTCCTCTAAAATTCAAGTTCCTTGCTGTGAGTAAGCAATAATGCAGAACTCGTAAATTTTAGAATAATGTGCACAGGTGGATCTATGCCTTCTTTTATAAAGGAAGTCAACTATTGCCTTCCTCAAACTTTGTTGTGGTGTTTAAACAGATGAGGCTAGTTTGATGAAATAAAGTTTTTTTTTTTTGATGAAATAAAGTTTTAAGGCATTCTCAGAATATATTCTCATTTTTGAATGGAAAATCACAAATGAATGGGACTTCATATTGTGTCTGTACAATAAGTTAGACTTTATAATCACACAAGTTTGTGGCACATATATTTATAATTAGACTGTTCTCAGGAGAATGCTACATGCTTCAGTAATTCTTGGTTTGACCTGTTCAAAATGAATGTGTAATTGAAGAATGGGATACAGCTGTATCATACGCTCATGTGCTTGAATCAATGGACATATTCCTGCAACTCCCTTATCTTCACACATCACACCACTAAAGCCTTATAGACATGTCATTGATTTGGACTAAAGTGTATTGATGAAGCACCTTCTAATGAAATACCCTCTTTGTTTTAATTTCTCCAAGTCTTTTGGGTTTCTAATACCATGACAAGAATGGACCCCATTCCTAAGTCAAAGTATAATTTTAGCCAGAAGTGCTCCAATGACTCCTTCTGCAATTCATATGGAGTTAGGTGTATCGCTAACATTTCTATGTATGATTGTAAATTCTGTTTTATAAGACCCATTGCTCCTACTACTGTTGAGATTGTCTGGGTATCCTTCTTCCACGCTGCTCTCGTTTCTGCCTGCAAATCCTGGTATTTTATGTCTTTGTGTCTCTCTGTACATAAGACACCATAAACACTGGGTGCAGCAGTTTCAATAATCAATGTCCCTTTTTAATTTCTCCAAATTATTTGGGCTTCTAATACCATGATGGGAGTGGACCCCATTCCTAAGTCAAAGTATGGTTAAAGTTCATGAAATTAGTATTATTTCAATCTTTGATGTTAGCCAAAAGTGTTCTTTGCAGCACTAGCAAAGTGCCCAGTAATGATTCCTGCAGTTTGTATGGGTTTACATGTATTGGTAACATATCCAAGTATGATATATATGCTTGACCTGGCCAAGGCCTTTGACACCATTCCCCACTCAGGAATCATAAAAAAACCTCACAAAGCTTGGCATCAATACCTATATCACTAGGTAGGTTGCAAATTGGCTAACAGATAGAACCCATAGTGTGAGAGTAGCTGACTCCAAGTCAGACTGCAGACCAGTCACGAGTGGAGTCCCACAGAGTTCGGTCCTGGGTCCGTTCCTGTTTGGTATCTATTTCTCTGAAGTCCAGGACAATACAAAGGGACTCTGACTGACAAAGTTCACAGACTATTGTAAGATGGGAGCTATTATTAACTCCCCAAGTGATGTTGACATCCTGCAGAAAGGCCTCACTGAGACCAATGACTGGTGTCAAAACTATGGCCTTAAGCTCAATGCCAAAAAATGTGTCGTCATCCCCTTTGGGGAAAACTTGGTTCCCATGAATTACACATCGATGGTAGTCCACTGAACACAGAAGGCATTATAAGAGATCTGGGAACACAGGTTGACAGCAACCTCTCTTTTGACCACCACATTGCCACTTTGGTTAGAAAGTCCTTCTATGTGGCACATCTCATTCATTACTAAGGGTTTTGCATCCAGGAAGAAAGAGGTCATTGTCTCCCTCTACTCTTCCCTCATTAGGCCAATCATGGAGTACAATGCCACATTTAGCATGTACCTCTCTAGACACCTGCAACAACTGGAGAGGCTGCAAAAGTACCTCACAAAGATGATCCTAGGCCTTAAACAGTTGTCCTATATGGACAGACTCAAAAAACTCCAACTATTCTCTATCTCATATCACCTTCACAGAGGCGATCTCTGCTTGATTTACAAAGCCATGTCTGACTCAGAGCTGTTAGAAATGCTACATCTAAAGAAATCCCAATCCCTCTGCACCACAAGCTCCAGAGACCTCAACGTCATTACCACAATCAACAGAACATGCTGGAGGGACAGGTTCATAACACAGAGACTGCTCATGCTATGGAATAGACTTCCCATACATGTCAAACAGAGCACCTTACTGGCCCTCTGCAAGAGAAATCTTGATGAGTGGATGAGAAATAGAAAATTCACCCCAGGGATCTGGCTTTACTCAACAGATTATATTTATCTGCATATCTTCTAAGTTTTTCTGCCTGTGCTCAGATTTTTGGTTTGCTTTTTGCAATAGTGCATGATAGATCCTGATCTGTTCTGATACTGTAAGTTACATTTGTCACGTCTGTCTTTCTGAGTATTTTTGTTGATCTGTTCCCTCTTCTATACTCTTCTAACAGTAACACTTGTCTTAATTGCTTTATAGTTTTCTCTATTCGATACTTCCATAATGGTATTCGATTTGTCACCTTCCTTTCCCTTACTACCCTGTGTTCTTGTAGAATTTTATCTGTTATTAATTTAGCTGCACAGTAATATGACCTGTTTAACTTCTGTTATGTCACATGGATCTCTATGGACAGTCCTAATTACTGTGTTCATTTGATTTATCAAACTTCTAACTTTTGGGGTTTTATTGACCTTCTGCAGTCTATTTCTTTCATTGATCTTGCTATGTCTAGCTATCTCCATTAAATAAAGCAACTCTTCTCTTAGCTCATTTTCTTCTAAACTGAGGCCGCATTTTTTGTACTCCGTCTCCTGCGGGCATTCTATAGAAAGTTCTATAATATCTTCCTGTGGCAAATTCTCTTCAATTTCATCCTGTGTCATCTGTTGCTCTGCCATATGAGAACTTACTGGCCATTCCCTCCTCAACTCCTCAATGCCCTATAAGATGAAGATGGTAATTCTAAAGATAATATATACCCATCCAAAACGTATAGGATATATGTCCATAATGGTGTAAGACATGCAAACACCAATGGTAATAAGTGCACTTGGCTAATAATAGGTTGTACCTTAGTTTTCTTAAGCAAAGGTTATTGCCTGCTTCTCTTATATCCTACTGCTTGTTTACTGTAGACCTTAATAAAGAGGCTTCCAAATGACATCTGCAATGGCAATCCTATAGCAAACAGTCAATTAATTTTACTCTATACCAGTGCTAGAAGTCTATGCATTATACTATTATCATGTTTTACTGTCTGCCTAGAAACAAGTACCTGTTTTACATGTTTGATAACAAATATAAAATCCTAGTGAGTGATTTTAACTTGTCTAAAATAGAC